>NC_053154.1:111650965-111838465 GCF_016835505.1 Polypterus senegalus
ACCTTCTGTAATGTTTTTCCTTTTCATATTGTATTTGATGAAGAGGTAATTAAACTGACAGCTCATTTCTACTTATGGATTTGTCTTCAGAAAGATTTAACTTTTGCTTGAAAATAGAAATTAGGATTAGGTTTAGGGTTTGAAATTCATATTTCTGTCAGATATGTTTTAGATAATTTGAATAAACAGATTGTGGCGATTTTTAAAATAAAATTAAGGATTTGTTTAAAAAAAATAGCAGTATGCCATTTATTTATTTTCTAACCTGTAATTTTCAAGTATGGAAGCCAAAACTGATGTCCAGAAGCATCAACTGTAATCTCAGAATGAGTAAACAAAATGTGGAACCAGTCCACAGCAGGACACATTCATGCTCACTCACACTGGACTAATTCAGAGTCACTGATCCATATAATACGCATGTCTCTAAAAAATGTGATGGGGAACTAGAGAAAATCCATGTAGATGCCACTGAGTGGGTTGGATGCTGCTCCATTGTTTTGTCCTTTTCATTTAATATATCATATATAATTCATATTTTATATTCTTTACTCTGCGGTGGGCTGGCGCCCTGCCCGGGGTTTGTTTCCTGCCTTGCACCCTGTGTTAACTAGGATTGGCTCCAGCAGACCCCTGTGACCCTGTAGTTAGGATATAGCGGGTTGGATAATGGATGGATGGATGGATATTCTTTACTAGCTATGTTACAGTTAATGGAATCATTTTAAAAATATTTAATATCTTTTGCCCTTGTGTGCTTTTGGTGCCTTTTCTTGATATCCTCGTGTGTCTGAACCTCTCTTGACTGGCGTTCCCTCCCTCAAGCACATTCCTGTGAAGCCTGCTTCTCAGATTTTGTCCTTTCAAGGAGTCTTGCCCGCCTCCTGGACACTTTAAAACTGCCCATCTTTGAAGGTGACTCTAGGTTTTCCTCCTACACCTTTATTCCTCTTCGTGTGTCTCACACTCGCATTTCCTCCTTTAATCACACCTTCAAAGTCAAACTGACCAATGACGCCAAAGAAAAACAGGCCAATTAGATTACTTGTAGCGACTGGACACACACACAGCCCTTAGCATTTTATTACATAGTTGATAGTTTTTCTTTTGCTACCTTGTTAACTGGGAAAAAATATGAATGTAGAGAATACACAGGTAAAACCCAAAGTGATTTTATACATATGTGAACTGTATACATAGTTGTTTAACCTTTGTTTTGTGTTTCTTTTTTTTTAATTTCTAACTTATCATTTAAGCTTGCAGTCAAACAGACAGGTGTGAATCTACAAAAGATTGTTCCTGGACTACAAACCATAAGTATTCGTCTTGATCAATACTTCACCATCATCCACCCAGAAGTGAAATTCACCATATCCAGTGTGAGAAAATTCATCAACAGCCAGTTTGTTCTGAGAACCAAAAGAAATATGATGCCAGAGTCTTGGAGGAACTGTCCAATGCTGGAATTAAGGGGTAACAATTTAACCAGTAGGGATCATTGTCAGGTTCAGTACAAGTTCTAGAAGCTGGAGACAATGTGGTGGGTTAAGTTAAGTGGCAATGTTTTAACAAAGTGGAATTACTGACACAATTTTTTAGAAGTTTGTGGCCTTGTGCTGGGCTCCATATCCAGAACTGATACGGTAAATGAAGTGGTTTCTGGAGTGAGTTGAATGTTTGGTTCACCTGAAGATAAACTTGGCCACCATTACAAAAAAATGAGAGATATGGCAACATATATTAATTTCTCCCTCTAGTAACAGAAACATCTGATGGCCAAGTTGTATACTGAATACAGGCCAACAGAAACGAGGAAGACATTGTTGTATTGATAACATAATTTCTTGTACTTTCTATGCAGTTACAAGAAAACAATGTACTGGTACTCAATGTTAATGGTCCATATCTTTCCACATTAAATAGAATTCTTCAAATAGTTTTTAAAAAGATCACACACTTCTTCTTCTTCTTTCGGCTGTTCACATTAGGGGTTGCCACAGTGGATCATCTTCTTACATATTTTCCTGTCCTCTACATCTTGTTCTGTTACACCCATCACCTGCATGTCCTCTCTCACCACATCCATACATCTTCTCTTAGGCCTTCCTATTGCCTGGCAGCTCTGTCGTTAACATCCTTCTTCCAATATACCCAGCATCTCTCCTCTGCACATCTCCAAACCAACGCAGTCTCACCTCTCAAACTTTGTCCCCCAACCGTCCAACTTGAGCTGACCCTCTAATGTACTCATTTCTAATCCTATCCATCCTCGTCACACCCAGTGCAAATCTTAGCATCTTTAACTCTGCCACCTCCAGTTCTGTCTCCTGCTTTCTGGTCAGTGTCACCATCTCCAACCCATATAACATAGCTGGTCTCACTACCGTCCTGTAGACCTTCCCTTTCACTCTTGCTAATACCCGTCTGTCACAAATCACTCCTGACACTCTTCTTCACCCATTCCACCCTGCCTGCACTCTCTCTTCCACAATTACCGTTACTCTGAATTGTTGATCCAAAGTATTTAAACTCATCCACCTTCACCAACTCTACCCCCTTCATCCTCACCATTCCTCTGACCTCTTAATAATTTTCCATTGTATACGTTTTTTATTCAAAATTTATATCATGACCACCACCAGATAAAGAACATATGAACAGGTATTACTTTGACAAATGTAGTCTTCAAATTTTATGAATGTGTGGCTTACTTTGCTTATACAGTAAATTAGTGAACTATTCAAGGTCTTATATACCATATTAGACAAAATGTATTTAATCAGGACATTTTTCATACACTGTGAGCATAATGTGGATTGTTACCTCGTTGTCCACATCATGCATTCAGTATTTTTAGACTTCAAGGACCAAGGTGGGTGGGGAGTATGTGTTGCTTGAATTGCATAAATAGCACCCCATGGTGTTGAGAGCTGGCACCCCTTAACCTTCATGAATGGCGCCCCTCAGGTAACAGCGCTCTAAGTGGCCCCCTATGTTGCCTAACAGATTCACCAGCTCTGCTGAACAAGGAAAGAATGATCCAACCCTGGGACCAGGACTGGGAATCTGTTAACCAACATGTACCCCTGTGGATGGATGACACTCACATTCTTGTAAGGTTTAGTCTAAGGAATAACCAGCTTTGAATATAATGTATAACATTATAAACAAATTATTACCTTTGGCAGTTTAAATGTGGTTATGTTATTAATTATTATTTATTATACATGCAAATGTATTAATTTATTATGTAGCTTTTTACCATGTTTTTATTGCTTTAAATACATTTTGAAATATCAGAGAAGCAAAAGAAGTACACTTTCTTATATATGGTATGGTAGGTTATATTATGCTGGATGGTTATATTCTTATTTTTTATATCTGCTGTTAGTTATACATGTGCTTACAATGCGCTTTGTTTCTAACACACTTCACTTGCTTACCTAGGTCAGATGGTGTGGATGGAGTCCCTGCACTTCATGCTTTATTTGGCTTCCCCTCTGCTCCGTAGCCTGCATGAGCTGGAAGAGCGTCAAATGCACATTTCAGACATTGCCCCGCACGATGTCACGAGGGACCTGATCTTGCTTAACCAGCAGCGACTGGCAGAGATGGAGCTGTCCAGCCAGCTAGAGAGGAAAAAAGAGGAACTGCGTATCCTGTCAAAGAACCTGGAGGAAGAGAAGAAGAAGACCGAAACCCTTCTCTATGCCATGCTTCCAAAACACGTGGCCAACCAGCTGAAAGAAGGCAAAAGAGTCGAGGCAGGTAAATGAATGTGGACTGGCATTGAGAAATATGTAAAAAAGGTTGTATTTTACTGTGACATCTCTGCCAGTCTCTGCCAGTCATAAAGTACATGCACTCATCATCTCATGCCCCAACATGCACTGGTGCTCTGGTCAAATTCAGCATGGAGTTTTCTAGAGCTTCTTTCACTCCACTTTCTTAAGTTGATTAAACTTTTAATCAATTATTTATTTAGTACCTGCTTGTTAATAAAGACAAATATTGAGCAAAACCAAAATAAAATGGCATTATTTGGGTCTTTTAATTGATAAGTGGTTGATTGAAACCACACTGACTGGTGGACCTGACTATGGTGGTCCCACTAATGGTAAACCTTTCATTTTCACATAACCATCACTTAACCATTAAATTCTGTTTGCAAAAGGTTTACAAAGTTTGTGTTTGTGTGAAAAGGAGAGGAGTAATATCATGTTATGTTAGTTGCTGTTACTAATCTGCAAGTACATTAAGGTTTTCTGTTGATGTCAGTATTAATTCTTTTTTCATTTGTTCTTCTTACCTGTCAGTTTTGCTCTTCGTCTCAACCTTATATTTGAAAAAAGTAATATTGTTACACACACACAGTGGTAACTGTATGGATATAATAAAGCAGATTAAATGTTGATAGCAAGATAAAAAAAAAATCACTTTTTTTTTTTTTTAATTTTCAGGAGAGTTTAAGGAGTGCACCATTTTATTCAGTGATGTTGTCACCTTTACTAACATCTGCTCGCAGTGTGAACCTATCCAGATTGTTTTCATGCTGAACTCCATGTACCTCAAGTTTGACCGGCTAACCACTGTGCACGACGTGTACAAGGTACTCTACTTTTTTAAACAAAATGTCAGGTGCACATTAAACTTCTTCATAGGTGGGCCTGTCCCTTCAGACCATTAAAGAAGAAAGGTTGAACCAATAACTAGCAGAAGAACAAGCATGTTTCTTAAGTAGCCATTAATCCCAAAAGTCAAACTCTGGGAGGGAACTTTGTATGAAATTTTCCAAAACTGGTAATTAATGTGTTTTGATAATGAAGGTGGAGACTATTGGAGATGCTTACATGGTAGTTGGAGGTGTTCCTGTCCCCATGGCTAGTCATGCTGAACGAGTTGCCAACTTCGCTCTGGGAATGATCATTGCAGCAAGAGGAGTAACAAATCCTGTGACTGAAAGTTCGATTCAAGTAAGAAGTGATAATAACCTTTTATTTTTTGAAATAAATATATAAGGGTAAGTCAAAACATTAAGGCAATGTGAAAATTACGCAGTAATTGCAATGGATAGAAGCTGATGCAGTAAAACACTTTTGTGATCACTTATGGGTAGTTCGAACACACACAGTGCAGTATTATGACACTAGTCTAGTTGAAGTGAAGGTCAAATGAACATGGATGCTCCACTGCAGGACCGCACCATTGTTAAACAATGTGCCATAGTGAGATTTCTTTGGGCAGTGGGAGTGAAACTTGCTGAAATTCACCAAAGGGTATTGGCTTGTGCAGATCGGTACGAGGTGTGATCAAAAAATACGGTGAATGTTGATGATGAGCTCCATCCATAACAATCCAATGCAGGTTCTGACATGTCCGTCATAGAGCCTAGTTTGTGACAAGTTTCAACTTGTTTGATACTGTCAGTCGTTTATGAGTCACGGTTGAGTTCAAGTGTGTTTTTCAAGTTTGTCGTTATTAAAGGATATCGAGCTACGCATTAACATGAAATTTTGTTTCAAATTGCAAAAAGCTCAGGAAACCCATCAGATGTTAAAATCAGTTCATGGTGACACTGCACCGACAATTAAGACTGTTTACAAGTGGTGTGATCGATTTCGTAATGGATCTGATCTGACCCGGTTGAAGACGAGAAAAGATCAGGACATCCTTCAACATCAATAACCGAGGAAAATGTTGAAACGGTTTCATTCTTCATCATAACAACGCTCCTTCTAATACGACAATTTCTGTCGAATAAAAGCATTCTCCGGATCTGGCCTCGTGCGACTTCTGGCTGTTCCCTAAATTGAAAATGACCATGAAATGGAAACGATTTAAATCCATTGAGGACATCCAGGCAGCCACGACAGCCCAACTAAAGAAACTCTCAAAAGAAAACTTCCAGAACTGCATTCGCAAAGTGGCAGGAACGTTGAGATAAGTGCATTCGAAGTGGAGGAGAGTATTTTGAGGGTGACTACTAGTTGTAAATCTTTTTTAAAATATTCACCATATTTTTTTGATCACACCCCATGTGCTGTTTGGGTACTCATCTTACGCAAACTTTACGGTACCCCCAAGTCATCATGTGCTAAGGCAGGTGTAGAACCATAGCTGATATCCAAATGTGCTATGCGTGTTTGAAGAACCCATAAACCATTGTGAATGTATTATATTGTGTCAGCTTCTAATCGTTGCAGCAACTGTGTAATTTTCAAACTATCTTCACTTTTTAATTTACCCTAATGCACTATAATCTAAGCTTTTTTGAGTAGTACTGCATTGGGATCTGCCAGCATGCCATTTTTTTCAAGCCTAACTAGTCTTGTTCAGGGTTTGACAGTACTTAGTTTACTCATGACCGTCTCTTATATTAGCAGTTCTTCTGTTTATGTAGTCAGTAGTACATGCTGGTCACTTATTTAATTTCACTTAGCATTTTGGCTTTGCTTCCAATGCTGTCCTAGTTGTCAACTGTTCTTTGTGTTGAGGCCAAGTCTCAGTGTTGGTTGTTTATTCATCCATAGCTCTTACATCCATTTCATATATCTCCATTCCTTATATATTAGCACTCCATCAGTCATAGACTTTATTCTCCCTTCCACGAATGGCTTCTTCGAGTAGCCCACCTTTCATCAGTTTGCCCTGGTTCCTCAGAATCTCACATGGACTTTGCTAACTCAGATGCCGTCCAAGATGGATTGACTTGTGTTGTTCTTGTCATTCTTATATTGAAGGTAAGGGTCTTGCTGGAAGGACCCAAAGGACCCATGCTGAGGAGGTGCCTTAGCCAGAATTTAGTCCTTGTTCTTCTTTGGTCTCCTGATTGCTGACTCTTCCATTCTCTGATCTTAAAACTCCAGTATCCCACTGCTATATACAGTATAATATATAGGAACAAAATACTCAGTGATAGAAAATTTAGCTGTAAATGTTTATATTTGAATTGCCACAGTCTAAATCTCATTTCAAAATTGTTTTCTAATAACAACATCCATCTGTCCATCCATCACCAATCCTACTTAATATACTGTAGATTCAAATTAGTGGGGACTGCAGTCGATTCAAGCAGACTTTGGTGTACGGCAAGAAACCACAAACCACTGCAGGTCACATTTGATTATATACTCACACTTATCTAAGACACGTGTGTCACGCTCAAACTCACATACTGAGTATTACCAGGATGATTTAGAGTGGGAAGATAACCTGCTGCGCACTTGTTTATGATGTAGTAAAACACATACAGACATGGGGACTTGGTGTAGTCTCCACGCAGACAGTGCCTGGGCCAGGCTTTGAGTCTAAAATGCTAAAGGTGTGACACAGCAGTGCCATCAGTCACCACTGCGTCACAACTACCTGAGTATTTTTTTCTATATGTATTGTAATGCCAAAGACCTTAAACTGAATAAAACTAATATAAAGATAATGAATGGGAGACTAGATAGATATACTGTGAGGTATTGCCTGTATAAACTATAATATTTTATATGACATGTAACAGATATACCATGTAATTATATTTTACTATAAAATGCTATTTTTGTCTATAGTGTCATTTTGTGTCCTTTCATTGTATCTTTTTACTTTATTCGTCACCCTGTTTAGCACATTATTTTGACATGTCTGTTATTACTATTACTCCATTTATCGACTAACACCCTAGTAATGCTTAATGTTTATCTCCATGGTCCTTCTCCTTTTGAAGATTAGGGTTGGAATACACACTGGACCTGTGCTGGCTGGAGTTGTTGGGGAGAAGATGCCACGATATTGTCTTTTTGGAGACACAGTGAACACAGCTTCTAGAATGGAAAGCCATGGCGTGCCAAATAAAATCCATCTCAGTACCAGTGCTTATCAGTAAGACTGGCTACCCTTTTCCCCTACATGCTGGTTATGTGGTTTTCTTTAGACTTAAAAGATTTATACATTGAGAAAATGCAAAAAAAAAAAACTGTTTACTAGAGCAAAACCTGAGTATGGTAGATCCCATGTAAGAGATCTTGCATTAATTGCTAGATTGATGATATACTTGTATATTGAAATTAAGACTAAGTGATTCACTTACTATAACAATATTCATTGAGTGGCACAGGTATGAACAAATTACTCAGTTTTATACTCTAATTCCTCTTATAGGTAATCAGTAATAAACTAAACATTGTAAGTCTGTCATTGTTGGTGCATAAGATAGCTTGAAAACTGGCTGATCACGTTAATAACAATAATATTTTTTAAATGATTATTTGCTCTTAATGGTCATGAGCATCTTTATCATTCATGAGAATGCTGATTCTAAGCAAATCTGTTGAGTATGGAACATCTAGGTTACCGGGTATACGCTAAGAGAGGATATTTTGATATATCCGTATTTAGGAATAACACACACAAGGGAAAAACTAAATGCCCTTAAATGTTCAGAACTCCTTGGTGGATTTGATTAAAATTTTTGATGTTATCGAAAAAATTAAATTAGCTGACACTTTTTTATTTTTTATTTGTCAATATGTATTAATATTATGCCAACTTACATGCTCTGTGCTGCTGAAAGTGTGTTTTACGCAAATGAAGGACGTAGCAGAAGAAATTGACAGGCCATGTGAATAGCACCGCTAACCAACAGGGAGGATGGAGGACTCAAGATGGGGCAGTGTCCTGGACAGGAAAAAGAGATGTGATCATATTGTAAAATGGAAAGAGCAAGTTTGGTGTAGCTCAAAGAAGATACAATGCTCAATGGTTAGCAAGTGTAGCTTTTTTTGCTCTTGACTACTGGTATTCATAGATGCTTATTGGTTCTCATCTTGGTTATCCATTCCGCTTCTCGTGATGAAATGTATTGAGTGCCACAAAGCACTCTTACATGAACAAACAAGCAAGCGAACCTCTGTGAAGTGTTGAGTTTCACGTAGCACCAACACATACATGATGAAAAGGGAGAAGGGGCATGTGGGGGTTGCAAGTGCATTGCAGAGGATGAAAGGCGCAATAACAGCTGCGTGGCTCTCTTCTAAACTGCTGTGTAGAAGGGTTGAGCAGCACATACAAAAAGGTGCATAGCACACCCACGAAGCTTATGCCGGACATACACTGTGATTTTAGCATGATTTTAATTCTAATTTGCAGTCAACTACAGATTTTCGGAGGTGGCCTCAATTTCAGGTTCATCAGCCATCATTTCACCTGCATTATGAGGGGAGATGTGATGCCCGATTTGCCTGTCATACGGTCGGATGAATTTCTGTTATGTCAGAAGTTTCAGTCAGCTGTCTTGTAGTGTGAGTAGTCTCATGATGTGATTTTCTTGGTACTCTCTTGACCATGACTTCTGAAAATTGCACAGTTTATACGTGACCTAAGAGAAAACATAGCTAATTACTAATTTCAACATTTCATTTAGAACAATACAATTATTGTGTTTTGCAATAACCATCAACAAAAGCCAAGTCAGTAAAAAAGGCAGGAATTGATCTAATGCAGGAATGTTTTCCTCATGGACAATTGTGTATAGCATGTTCAAGAGTAAGCAGCTCCAGTGACCAAATAGTATTACTTCTTACTTGACTGATGCCTTTGATATCATTATCTTGGAAGCTGGAAGAATGGAGAAGGGCTTTGAAAGATAGAGGGTTGAAGATAAATAGGAAGAAGACAGAATACATGGGTTTAATGATGATCAGGATCCAGACGTTAGACTGTAAGGACAGCTATTGTAAAGAATGGATAAATTGAAATATCTAGAATCAGTGGTAGCCCAAGATGGAAAACTAGATGCAGAGATAACCCATAGAGTGCAGCGTGGAACAGTTGGAAGAAGGTATCAGAAGTATTGTGTGATCAAAGAATTAAGGTGAAGGTTAAAGGTAAAGTTTTTAAGGCAGTGGAAACACCAGCAATGATGAATGGAACTGAGACATGTGCAGTAAAGGGGACACAGGAGAAGTTAGATGTTACAGAATTGAGAAAGCTGAGATGGATGAGTGGAGTTACAAAAAATGGACAGAATAAAAAATGAGACAATCAGAGATACTGTACAGCAAAGTGGGAGAGACATCTAAAAGTACAGGAAAGTAAGCTGAAGTGGTATGGACATATGATGACGAGAGACAATGAACGTGTGGGCAAATGTGTGCTGGGAAAGTAAGTACAGGGGAAGAGAAAGCGAGGGAGGCCAAAGCGGAGGTGGATGGAAAAAGTTAAAGAAGATCTGATGGAAAAGGGCTTGACTAGCAAGAAGGTGCAGGGCCAAGCTGCCTAGAGAAGGTTGATCAAGCACATTGACCCCACATAGAATTGGGAAAAGATGAAGAAGAAGAAGAATTTGACTGATGCCTTTATCCAAGGTGACTTACATCATCTGAGATACAATTTCTGCAACTAGAGGTGAAGTGATCATGGCCACTAGTGCTGGTGGTTGGTTATTTTGCACTCTAGGCCAAGCTTGTTAGTACACCAACCGACTGCTTAGTAGCTAACCTGTGAGGCTGGGTTTTCCCCCCCTTTATGATCTGCACCCTTAATGGTGGCACTGGTCCTGATGGCTACACAGCATAGGTAGCAAAATTTGAACCCACAACCACAGGATTCAAAGTCTTAGGTCCAAAGTCTTAACCACTATACCACACTGTCTGTCAATAATATTAGCCCCACGTAAATGAAAAATAAATATTCTGTACAGAAATGGACTTATTATATAGTACATCTGATACAGCCGATTAACTGAAGGCACAGCCGGTTTATAAATAAACAGCACTCATATGTGTGAAAGGACTTGGTCATCTTTCAGCATGCAGTCACCGCCTGGGCTAGTGAAGGAGCTGCTCTGTTTCGCCACATTCTTTAACAACGTATTTGTTTATTTTTTCTTTTAGTGCTCTGAAAGGTAAAGGCTTTGAAATCATTGGTCGTGGTGAGATTGAAGTAAAAGGCAAAGGGAAAATGTGCACATATTTCCTGGCCAGGAATCTTACAGTCAGTGATAATGAAATAATGGGCTGGCAGGTAAAGGAGCCTGAATCGGGACAAGAGTCAGTGCAGTCGTTACGAGACTCCAATCCATTCTGCTCAGAAGCACGGCATTGTAAAGGTAAGTCCAAACCTCTTTTATAAATACAGCAAACATGTCCAGGCATCATAAGAAATGTATCCCATTCATACATTAAAACTAAAACCAAGACAATTTGTTCAATGACTTAATTGACAAGGTGTAATCTGGCGACTAGGTTTTAGGACCCCAGATCATTTCTGTGGATACATTTCAGAAATACAATAAATTCAATGAAATGTATTTTTAGACAAAGTACTTTTTCTTTCAAGTGAAAGTCACTAAGGTAACCTTGGTGTACTAAGCAGAACAGTTGCTGTTGATCACTAACTTTTTCCTTGCTTGCGAAAAGTCAGCACAATCGGCCAATGTGACTTGTAGTCCTCTAGGTAATAAAGAGCAATCAGGCCGTAGAGACATGACATGACATCACATGACATTCCACATTCCACTCCCTGGGTCTCCACACAATCAGCATCACCAGCCAGGGTCTGAATGGATCACCAGTGTTGTACCCACCACCCTGACCCTTGCTCATATGTAGTCAAATATTTGTTTTTGTGTGTTTGTGTGTGCTAAGTTTCCTTAGTTCTCTTATTTCTTTTTTTTACTTTATTATCACAGATGTGCAAAGGTCCCCAAATCATGACAGACGCCACACCATTGCTATGAAATATTTTGACAGTGCAACAATCAAGGATGATCTTTCCAGCAACAGCTACCCTCAGCTTAAAGACCTGGCAGGTACTGGTCTATCATTTTCTGTAGGATGACATTTTATCCGACCAAAAAGAAAAGTATAATGAGTAAGAAAACATTATATATAGTGAAGAAGCATTAATTTATATTTGAAATTAAGGGTAAAATAGGGGTAACATCTGTCCCAGCAGTGCTTCATAAAGGAAAGAACAAACCCTAGATGTGAATAACAATAATAAATAATAATTCTTTACATTTATATAGTGGTGCTCTCTCTACTCAAAGCACTTTAGTGAGTGGGGAGCCACTTCAACCATCCCTAATGTGTAACGTCCACCTGGATGAAGCAATGGTAGCCATTTTTGCTCCAGTATGCTCACCATACATTAGCTGTTAGGTGGTGAAGTGGTGAGAGAGAGCCAATTAGAGACTGAGGATGATTAGGGGTCAGAATGACTAGGCCATGGTGGGCAATTTAGCCAGAACATCAGGATACACCCTGCTCTTTACCAAGGATGCCCAGGGATCTTTTATGACCACAGAGAGTCAGGACCTCGGTTTTATGTCTCATTCGAAGGACAGCGCCATTTTTACAGCACAGTGTCCCCATCACTGCACTGGGGCATTGGGATCCACATTCAGACCACAGGGTAAGCACCCCCTGCTGGCCTCACCAAAACCTCTTCCAGCAGCAACCCACACATTTCTTAGATAGTCTCCCATCCAAGTACTGGCCAGGCCTGAGCAGGCTTAGCTTCAGGTGGATGATCTCTTCTGAAGTGCTTGTGATATGGCTGCTGCTGATCACAAGACACACTCATGCACACCTACGCTGAGCCAATTTATAGTCACATGATGGCACATCTTTGAGAATATATGGAGAAAATTTTCAAAGCTGCAGAAAAAAATGTGGAAACTGTAAACAGGCAGTGTTTGGATTAGGGTTTGAATGAAGTTCTCGCTGCATTACTATTCTACCCTTGTGTAACAATGTAAGTTTGACTTACCTGTACCAAAGATTATTGCAGAATCAGCCAGGAAGTAGAAGGAGACGTTGGCACCCCTGTATGCTTTTAAAAAGATTTGGACCTTTGTTGTTCAAATCAAAACCAGAGACGGTGGAGAGATCAGGAGGCCCAGAGATGTCTCCCTTTAACATAGTAGCCTGTTTCTTATTAGTACAGTGCTGAGTAACCCCAAATGTTTTATTGTGGAATCACACCATAGATCCATCCCAATCTGTGCATTTGCAATGTGGTAAATGCCAGTGGCCAACTGACAGCTGCCAGCCATAAAACTGCAATGTCCAGATTACAAAGGGCCTCAGAAGCAGCTCCTTTATACCGTGAGCAATAGTAGCTCTCTCATGCTCGCGTGCACAATGACTGCCTTAAAGCACTGCAGTGGAGCTCTTCATGGAACATCAGCGGAGTTCTCTCCCACTCAGCCTCCACCTTTCACACAGCACTGGCACTACACCACACTCTTCTGCAGTGTAAATGCTGCCAACTACACCAAGTGTTTTCTTGTAGAATCACACCGCAATCTATCTCAGTCGAGACATTTGCAGATAACTGCCAGCCATAAACCCTTGACGTCTAGATTACAAAAACCCTCAGAAGCAGCTTCTTCATGCACTGAACAATAGGAGTTCTGTAAGGCATTCCTATTGCTCATGAAGTAAAGGAGCTGCCTTTGAGCATCTTCAGAATCCAGATGTCAGAGGATTGCTGTTGGAAACTGGCAACCGGCCACCCATAGCTACAACATTGCAAAATAGGCAGAGATGGTGATGTGATTCCATCACAAAACTGAAGGGAGACAGGAGTTCAAGTCCCTACCTGGTAGGTCTATTTAAGCATGCAGTGTGGTGGAGGAGCTAAAACACTGGATTTTAAACCTTAAGGTTGCTACTTCAATTCCCACAAGTGACTCTTGACAATTCATATAATCTACCTGTAAACAGCTGTAATGTAACCTGATCTTGGCGTACACCTTCATCCAAGATGACTAACAAATACACCATAATAATAGTACATTTAGGACTTTATCTATCTTGCTATTGACATGCTATTGTAATGGCTTCACAAATATTAAAGCAATACCAGGCAACACTGTATTCACTGAGTAAGTGACATCACAACAGACAAGGCGACATTTCTGTGAATTCACCAGATTTTCATTTTAGAATCTGAATGCATGTTAGGTTATTTTTCAGAAGGTGCACATACAAGCAGAGACTACTATCACAAGAGTATATTCATTATGAATTATAAGAAACTATTTTATTACCAGTCAACAGTTGAATGATATCCAAATATCCAGAATTGGGGTAATTTAACAAAACATAATTCCTAGTGCGACATAGCATGGATTAACACAATAAAGTTGATTGACATCGAGAAGGAAGCCCAGTGCGCCTTGATGTTGAAATAGCGTTGTTTTATGGGGAGATCTTTGCCTTTTGACTTTTTCTGCTCACCCTGTAACTGTACAGTTCACAAAATATTTAAACCTCTTCTCTTTTTTGAACATTTTCCTATGTTGCAGCCTTGTGCTAAAATCACTTAAATTAGTTTTTTCCCTCCAATCAAGCAACATTCATTATCCCAGAATGACAAAGCAAGAGCAGGATTTTTACAAATGTATTAAAAATAAACCTGAGATATCATATTGACACAAATATTCAAACTCTACTCAATGCTTAGTTAAAGTACCTTTCACAGAGATTACAGCCTGGAGTCTTGGGTATAATATGACAGGCTACACGTACCTTGATTTTCGGATTTTCAGCCGTTCTTGTCTACAGATCCGCTTCAAGCCTTGTCAGGCTAGAAGGAAAGCATCAGTGGACAGCTATTTTCAGATCTCTCCAGAGATGTTTGATTGATCCGGGCAACTCAAGGACATTTCCAGAGTTGTCCCTAAGCTACTGCTGTGTTGTACTTGCTTTGTGCTTTGGGTCATCGTCCTGTTGGAAGGTGAACCTTCAGCCCAGTCTGATATCCAGAGTGCTCTGTAGTATTTTGTCATTAAGGATATCTCTGTTCTTTGCTCCGTTCAGCATTTCCCTTACCCTGGTGAGTCTCACAGTCCCTGCCACTGAAAAACACTTCCACAACATGGGGCTGCCACCAGCAGGCTTCACCATTGGAATGATATTGAAAAGGTGATGAGCAGTGCCTGGTTTCCTCCAGACATGACACAACCCTAATCTTGATTTCACTAGACCAGAGAATCTTGTTCTTCAGAGAGTTCTTTAGGTGCCTTTCTGCGAACTCTGAGTGGGCTCCCATGTGTGTTTTAATGAGGAGATGCTTCTAGCTGGCCACTCTGTCATAAAGCCCAGATGTTGCAGTGATGGTTGCCCTTCTGGAAATTTCTCCCATATCCACAAAGGTTGTCTGGTGCTTAGCCAGATTGAACATTGTGTTTTTGGTCACCTCTCTTGCCAAGGTCATTCTCCCATGTTTGCTCAGTTTGGCCAGGTGGCCAACTCTAGGAGTCATGGTGTTTGCAGAATTTTTCAGACTAAAGAATTATAGGGGCTGCTGTGCTCTTGGGTACCTTTAATACTGCAGACGTTTTTTTGTGGGGCTCCCCAGATCTGTGCCTTGACACTTTCCTGTCCCTAAGCTCTGCACGCAATTCCCTTGACCTCATGGCTTGTTTTTCGCTCAGATGCACATTGTCAATTGTGTGATTTTTTTTGTTATCAACTTTTTATTGAACAAAACAAACTGACAGGAATAAATGGACATAACACACCCACTCACACCCTCTCCCACCCAGCCTGAGTGAAGGGATTATTTAAAAAAAAAAAAAATCAAGGAGTTGCAAACTGAGACTTAAACAATTGAGCCGCAGCAGCCGCCACAATTGCATTACTGGAAGCTCCATTCATCTGCAATGCAGACAACTCCAAATGTATCAAACTGTAGAAGGAGGACAACCAATTGTCGACAGTGACACGTTCAGGTGTCTTCGAGCGGGAGGCAATGATTAGTTTGGCTGTCAGGGCTCCCAGACAGAACAACTTGCATTCAGAGAACTTGAAGCCTAGAAAGGTCTAAAAGAAGAAAGAGCTGAGATAACAGAGGGATACTGCAGGAAAGAAAGGAAGACAGTAGGTGAAATACATGTGTCCGAAAGGAAAAGATAGGGGGACAGTGCCAGAACATGTGGAGAAAAGTGCCAGGTAAACCAAGGGAAAATATTGGACCGAGAGGATCAGCAGTGAGGCCCAGAAACTGCTTGCAGGGAGTAGGATTAGGGTCTGTGTAGAATTTTGAACTTGGTCTGCTGGTAATTTGGGTTTCTAGAACGAAGCACTACATTGGAGAGAATTGTGTCCCATGAAAGGGGTGAAGGGGGAGGAGAGAGGTCTCTGAACCAAAGAGAATGATGCTTTGTAAAGTAATGAGTAGTGGGTAGAGACAAGTTTTTTTCTTGGGAGAGAAAGAACAAAACAGAGTATAATGAGTGATTTGATAGGGGGGTAGTCTGGGAAATCCCACATATCCTGAGCACTAATCGGAGTTGAAGGTAGAAAAAGAAATTGGAACCAGTTTGTAAAGACTGGCGCGTTATCGGCCCTGAACTATTAAACTGATCTCCCAGCACACTAAATCCATCATGCTGCCAAGGAAGAAATACACAGGGCCGGCCACTTATTGAGACAGCAGGGTTATGAAATATAGGAGTGAGGGGGTGCCATTTTCCAGAGAGTGCAAGTAACTTTTCCACACACTGCCAGATGTTGATGGCGTATGGCAAAATAGGTAACAAGGAAAATTTGATGGCTTTAGACCTCAAGGAGGTAAACAGGGCACCTTGAAGTGAAAGTGGGAAAGCAAAGGAGGATTCTATAAGGAGCCATGGAGGGGGGTGAGCAGGGGGAAGCAGCCATGACAAAATAGGGCAGAGGGTGAAAGCACAATGGTATAGTTCTAGGTCAGGCAGCGGTACACTTGCACTCAGTCTGTCTCTAAGCAGGGTTAAATGTTTAAGGTTTGGTCTCTTGCCATTCCAGAAGAACCTTGAGATCAGTGACCAGCAGTGTGACCTTCTATAGACACGCATGTGCCAGTCCTAATCATGGGCAGTCCACTGAACTGACCACAGGTGGACTCCAAATAAGGTGTAGAAACATCTCAGTGATGTGCAATACAATGGAGGATGTGTCTGAGCCAAATTTCAAGTGTCATAGCAAAGGATCTGAATACTTGGGTCAGTGTGATATTTCATGGGTTTTTTTTTAAACAAATCTGCAAGAATTCCTAAATACTCCTGTTTTCACTTTGACGTCTTGGGGTATAGAGTGTTGTTTGATGTGGAGAAAAAAATAGTTTTAATGGTTTTAGCTGAAGGCTGTATTTATTGTAACAAAATGTGGAAAAATTGAAGGGTTTCTGAATCCACTGTATATTGGAAAGCTCAATTCAAAAAAATAAATGAATAGATGATTTCCTACAATTTAACACATTTAATATGAACAGATAGAAAACAGAAAACCTAAAGACCTTCTTTCTTTCTACTCTACAAGAAAATGAAGGAATTTGAGGCAAGCGTTTTGAAGGTGATTTGGGGGAAACAAAATCCTTTTCCAGGCTAGATGGAGCTTCTAATCCTAGAGACGCAGATACCGTTCACTTGCTCACATCGTCTTTTCTTAAGCTGACAGATTGAAGTTGGAAGTGATCCTGTGCCTAAAGCTATAATATCAATGCTTCATTAACTCTTTTCATTGTGCAGTGTGCCCCTCGTGTTATACATCTATTTGTTTACAGGTAAGGCGCGTGATTCAGAGAGCTACGGCAGTCTCCATAGCAATGAGAAGTCTGGAGATGATGCATATCAGCTTACGCAGGAGACCGCTGAAAAAGCAATTGCAAGGCCGTTTACTGGGGGAACAAGAGCCCGCCGCCTCAGATCCAGTTTCTGCCTTTTAGTGTGACACCTGAATAAAACTGTTCACCAGCATGCAAAAGAACAACAGGATCAGCCTCCCAGACACTTGGCCTACACTTTGGAGATGTGGTTGTCTTTGTACCCTGCTGAGGTTAAGGAGACCGGGCTTGGGCTGAACCTCACAATGGATTCATGTGATAATGGAAAGTCAACAGTCAGTACAACTCTTCATCAAGATTGTTTCATTAATTCTGCAGATTAACTCAGATGTTTTTCACAGATCTATATGAATTCATGAATTGTGTATCAGTGCAGTACTTTATGTTTCTGTTAATCATGCTGCTAAGCCCAGACCAAGTACAAACAAGGGCTACATGTTTCACAGATTGAGTAAGCATATGCATTCTGCTGAGAAGAGAACCGACTAGCACATTCCAAACACTTCATATGGTAGGGCTGATCCACCCCAAACGTCACTTAACTGAGCCTTTAACGCTGGAGACCCTATCATTGTGAGTGTGCACTACACTCGGGGTCTGTTGTTAGCCTGTCCAGGATTGACTTCTGCTGTGTGGCCGCAACCCGAAATTTTGTGTTTAGCGACATTACAAAATAGATAGACGCATTTAACAAAAGAAACACAGAGACACCAAACAGAGAATGCAATTTGTTTAATAATTCTTAATAAGTGTAAATGACATTATTAATGTATGTCCGTCTCATGAGTGCCAAGTATTTTTTTTCAATCAGTGTGTGTTTTAAGATTTGTCACAATTGTATTTTTTTTCTTCCTCTTGATGTCATGTAGCCATACAAACACCATACCTCAGACATGATGGGTGTTAGTGTGCCTAGAGGTGTTATGAAGGAATTCTTTACCAACTGGACTTTTGCTTAATAACAGCACAGTAGGAAATGGTCGTGTATATTTACAAGAAGGGGTCAAGCACCTGCACCAATTCAAAAATTAAAAACACTAGAAACTGTCATTTATTAGAAAAATAATCATTTTTTTCCATCATATAACTATTTTAATAAGGATACCTTTTATATTCATAAATTGACTTTAGAATGATTTTCACAATCATTGCATGTATTCACACTCCTAGGTTTATTCTAAGATAATTCATTGGAGCACTTACTGTAAAAGCTGAAGCACACAGCATGAGGTCAGATGCAGCAAGCAGTTTAGTCAATTGGATTGAGAAAAACAGGAACCGACTGATATAAACGCACACATCACGTGATCTTAAGAGTCCCAGCCAATGAGGTAGACGCGATTTCCTTTGCCATCATCTGGAGGCCAGAGATTTGCTGCATCCATTTAACCTGCTGTTACTGACCTGGATGGTGTAGTAAAAAAAAATCTCCATTCTGTACTTTGCAGTTCAGTACGTTAACTTTTCACTTCTAATCCTGTTTATAATTCTTGGAAACGTGGCCATTGCAGAAAGAGTTGTCATCCATTGGCAACAGGAATGTTACAGTTTTTACTTTCGTTCTGGCACAAAAAAAGAGAACATAATGAAACAGAAGTTTATTAGTTTCAAGTTTCACTCTTAACAGAGGACTTTCTCAGACTGCGATGTGCCCCTCTGGTTATAGCCCATCTATCCACCTATTCTATTTCTGACTTCTCCAGTTCAAGTTCACGGTGGCTGCCGAGGCACAAACCCCACTGGAGAGGGAACCAGTGGTGGCTGATGTGTTATACAATAAAGAGCAGGAGTGACAAACTGATGAACACCTCTGACTCCCTGTGTCATACTGGGGTGGTCACATCACATATGAGCCTCCGTATGACTTTAAATCACTTTGGATAAAAGCAGAAAGTAAATTCAATGACACATGATTTTTATGAGTAATTATATTTTATAAATAATATTGCACATCCTCTCTCTGATGCACTAACACTGAGGACTTTCAGCCAATGAATCATTCAGCAGAAGTGTGTCAAGAAATGCTACTGGGGCTCCTTCATACCAACAGCAATATATCTCCATAATGCCTCATGGGACTGGGACAGCCAAGTCAGAAGTTTTTCTTTCTTTAGAATTTTCTTGCTTTACAGTCATTCCAGTGTGTGTTCAGACCAAAGTGTGTGAGTATATTTATTTGCTTACTTATCTATTTATGTATTTATTTATTTAACAAGCTTCTTTAAAAAAAACAAATTTGCCACTGGGATAAATAAAATGTTATCTATCTATTATATAGTGTCTTATCTATCTATCTATCTATCTATCTATCTATCTATCTATCTATCTATCTATCTATCTATCTATCTATCTATCTATCTGTCTATCTGTCTATCTATCTATCTATCTATCTTATAGTGTCTTATCTATCTATCTATCTGTCTATCTATCTATCTATCTATCTATCTATCTATCTATCTATCTATCTATCTATCTATCTTATAGTGTCTTATCTATCTATATATCTATGATTGAACACAGATCTGCTCTAACTGATGGTGCTGAAGTGGTCAGTGATGTTACCTCCCAGCTGCAGAGTCCTGGGTTCAGCTCTGTGCCCGGCCATCGTCTGTGTGGGCATGTAACTCAGATTAAGTGGATTCAATGATTGTACCTCTTTTGACTGAGACAGATGATGATTTATTTAGACTTAGCTATTTTTGAAGAAGCAAAAGGAAGGATATAAGAAAGAAAAAAAAAACCTGTGGGTTGCATTTGATTTTCATTAAATGTGTATGAGGTCACTCTTTTGTCCTTCAAATATACTGTACACGTTCAAGCAGAGGAGCCTCCTATTTTCACTTCTCTCATTCAATTTCTGTACTTGCTGCTTTCTATTCCTGGATTCGTATTATTCACCCCTTAGGTAAACGTTAACATTATACATTATACAAAGTTATTTTCTGTTTAACTTGTATTGTTATCACTCTTTAATTTAATATTGTTTTTTATCAGTATGCCACTGCTGGAGTATCGGAATTTCCCCTTTGGATTAATAAAGTATCTATCTATCTAGAGAGGGTTGAATCAACACAAAGTGGAATATCTTAACTTAAGTAACTGTGTCCCAATTTGAGACTAATAAACAAAAATAATTTCAGCATTGCTAACTCGAGGCTCCGTTGGAAAGTCAAATGCATGGCATGTTTTGCAGCTATTTTACCACAATAATTAAATTAGCACAAATTGTAAGAGAACATTAGAATAAACTCACTCTGATGGCTTATAAACTTCAGGTAATGGACTTTTCATCCACTTAAGACTCAGAAATGTAGAGCATACCTGCACTTTTGGACATAATCTTTCAGTAACCTCCGGTTGTTGAATTTCTCCCGTGCTGAGGCGTTCAGGGTTTTCTGGGCCTCTTGTTTGCCAGCTATGGGTGACAGATCATCACAGCTCTCCTCCTCGATTCTCTGCGCATTCGTGTCCCCCTTGTTGTCTCTTTTGTCTAAGTTTTGGCTCAGCTGGTTCTTCTTGCCAAACGTTGAGCGGGGTGTCGATGATACAGAATATCTTCTGACTGTCATGATGATCTTTTCTGTTTGTACAGAAGAGAAGGCAAATACAAGTTATGGAGTTAAAACAGCAGATACAACCAATTGGTGTCCTGCAAGAGTCCTTCTTAGATGACTATTTTACTGTGCTGTTGAGTTTAGTCTTCAGTTCGTGCTGTGTTTCATTTTAAAATCTTTAATGACTATATTATATTATGAATGGAAATGCATTTATTTATTATAATGTTAATTTTACGCAATTTGATGCAATAAATAAATATGGTAGTGAATTAATTTTCCCTTTAGTGTATTTTTTTTAATGTTGCTGTGTTAAAATCCAGCTTCCTGCCACCCTCCACTGGATAAACCTGTTCAGTAAATGAGTCATTGGATGTTCGGACGGTAAAGAATGCCATTTTAGAATTCAATAAAGCAGCATCTAAAAGATCACATTGACTCAGTACAGGTAAAGCTTTATGAAGCAGATACCCTAACAAAGGAAACATCAATTGTTTCGTCCTCCTGTTTCCCTACACTCTTACAAGTAAATGGTTCTGCATTAGCGATTCACTGGGTTGTGTGGTTCCTCACGAGACCCTTGCTTGGCAAAGAACCATTTCATTCTTAAGAGGGCTCTTTGGGCTTTAAAAAGTTTCCTAACATGTGGACACAACAGACATCTTTAATGTAGAGTTGGCTACCTAGCAGGTTGTATTAGCAGATCAAGAAAACCTGAACTTAGCCGGTGCTGTTTACATGCAGCAAGAGTCTTTGTAAAATTAGGAACCCAATTCTGTTTTTCAAAACTATTATTTTATGGCTATTTATGTACTCTTTTAAGGATCTAATTAATGATTCTTTCTGTAACCTTCACGTGGATAGTTCTTTCGGAAATCAAAATTGGTTCCCCTGTGGCAACACTCTGAAGAGCCACTTTGGCACCTTTATTTTTAGGATTGTACCCCACTTATACTGTAGCAGTATAGAGTGCACTCTATGGTGGGGATCTCAGGGCCTCGCCGGGCACACTTGGTGACACTGCACTGCTTTAGAGACACCAGTCAGCGTGCCCCACAGATACCAGCTTCGAATGGGATGGCAGTCTGCTGTGGGTTCTACTCGCTGATACACACTAGCAATAGCACTAATTGACAAGGAGAATTACAAACTCCTCAAGACTCGATCACCCTAGTGTTTAGTTTAATTAATGAATCCCCTAAGACTTAAAGAATAGTAAATGCAAATCGTTTCTTCCCGACAACATAAACGAAGTGTGCAAGCAGGCCCTCTCACAACAGATACTGCTTGAAGCAGAAGTTTTCATGTCATTCTGGGGAGTGGCAGGGGCCGCCAGGCAGCTTCTTAATTGGAAGTCCATTCTTGCTGTTAATGGAGTATGTCATTTAATCAGACGGCTTGCTCATTTTAACTAAAACGGTTTACGACGGCATGAGAGATCTCCACTGTTGTCACGGTTTTCATTGCAGGAGGGTCTTTTTTATTTTACTTCACTCTCTAATAGTTTTAGTTTTCTTATAATAAGATGGCAATTAACCAAATAGCAGCTAACTGGCACTACTGGGCTTATGTGCACCTGTATGTGTATCATGAATTATCTCGCCGAGTCAAATGGTAAGAAAGAAATAAAAAACAATGGGAGCTACACCTTTGCTAGTTAGTAAGGTTACGTTAAATTGTTAGAAGTATTTTCTTAGTTATGTTAAAATCTTTGCCTAAATACTAATACAGTCTATGGGAGATTCTTATATAACCCAACACAGCCTAAAATGAAATGGAATATTCTAATTATTTCTTGCCCCCCTGACTAAAGATTAGTCCCAGTTTATGATCCTCCTTAGAGAAGCCATGGAGGACAAACAGTTTTTAAACTGTATCGTATTAATCATATTGAATGTGCTGTCTGGACAGAACATACTGAATATATTAAGTAAGGCATATGAAAGTTTGCCGTAGAGAGGTAATGCAACCTTTAAGTACAGAAAGTAACTGAAGTTTAACAAGAAAAGGCTAAGTTTGTAGAAGAAACCTTTTTTTCCTTTAATTCCGCATGGTTTGTTTTAAATTTACACTAAAACTTTTTACGATGAACCTTATTGGGTTGGAAACTTTTTTTTTGACTCATGCTGGATCCTGCCTTGCCAGCTCAGTAGCTGCTTGATTTTTTGGAACCTGGGAACGACGCAGTTACAAATTATTTTCTTTACATTTGTTCTTAGAAAATGTCTGAGAATTTGAAATTTCAGCTACACTCTTAAAAACAATGGTTCTTTAATGGCATTTTACAGCTCTTCACTGGGTTGTATGGTTCCTTGTGGCTCCATTGCTGGACAAGGCTCCAGTATATTCTGGGATGGGGTTTTTTTTGCATATGAATCTGGTTCTTTGTGCTTTGCAAAATTTCCTAATATGCATGGTGGGCTACCTATAAAAGGACAGAAGAAGAAGACCTGGACTTGGCCTGTGTTATTGTAGGCAGCAAGAGTCCTTTTAAAATCACGACCCGTTGGTATTTCACAATTCTGTTATCATCTGTTCTTGGTTATCTACTTTATGGAGCCTGTTACAGATCAATACAAAGAAAGGTTCTTTCTGGAACCTTCACAAGGTTTGGTCTTTTGGGGAACAAAAATGACTCCACTATGGCATTGCTTTATTTTAAGCGTGTATGGCAGAATGAAAGGAAGAGGATGGCAACCAGTTAAACAATATCCAGGTAAACAGTAAGCATATTAAACAAATTCAATTCTAATTAATAAACTGGTTAGACTGAAAACCTACAGACCCGTTTTAAAAGACAGCCAAAGGCTATTTAACGATTAAAAGTAATTAAATCAGCTTTCATCAACAACATAAAAATTTGAATCTGCAATATTCAGTGTATATCCATCAATTCTCAAACTTCGTTAATAAAAAGACCGGTGCCTATCAGTGCAGCATCAGGCGCAAGGGAGGAAGGCTCGCCCTCACGTACACAAGGAGGGAATTTAAACTCCACGATTAACTGAACATGCAATCCAGAACTAACACGCTTGAAGGCAACCTAATGCAAAAACGGCGACAGCCGCTAACCCCCGTGCCATCCTCTAGCAAGTTATTTTTTAAACTTACTACACAAATCCCGTGCTGATGTCGCGCCGATTCACGGAACCTATCCCGGTCGCTGTGTGTGTATGTGTGTGCGCGCGCGTAGCTTGCTCATTTTGTTTTGCCCCCCTGCTAATATGCCGGGGGTCGTGTGGAGGGTGCCCACATTGTGTGGGTTGTATGGCTCTCACACCGCACGCGACACCAGCGGGTTCCTCCGCGCACTCTAAACCGTTTCTATAGAACGGACTAAAGGTAATCGTTGTAATCGTACTGATGAGAACTTCCAGCAATTACTGCCGTATAGCCCCTCCCCATTCGATTTAGTATGCGAGGGGTCTTCGCACGGAGTTACGCAGCATTCCTTTACTTAACTGCTCCATTATGTGTGAGTGTGATCATGCACTGGCTTCCCGACCAGAACTGTGTCTTATTTTAATCTGATGTCTGGTTGAGTAGAGTGGATGTACCGAGTAACAATAATTCGTACGGGTCTACAAATCCTGGCTCCTTAACAGATACTCGCTTAATGACATTGTGCGTACGATTCATATTACAAAGGTCGTCCGCAAGAAGAACTGCCATTCCCAACACCCCACTTGCCCCAGTGTGGAAAGTCGAAAATTATGATTTAATCCATTGAATTGATGGAACCCATTTAATCTACTTTAGGATCGTTTGCTTATGATGGGAGAATAGCTCGGTTTTGGCAAATGAGAAGCCATACCTGCTCTGGAGACCATTCTTCCGCCAGGCATATCCTAACTTCTAATCATTAAATCAATCCGTATGTAATTATATATAATCCTGGCTAATTTGGATTTGGAAATGACGTTTATACACCAAGAGAGTAAGAAATTAAAGATGGACACGGTTGAAAAGACTTTGAGATCATCATCTTTACTAGCAATTGTTTGTCATTAATAAAAATTGAACTGTCCTCGTTTTGTAAAAGTTAGTTTGAGAAAAGTTATGACGTCAGCCGGCCACTTTGATAACATGGCGATGATAATGTCTTAAAATTAATGCCAACATGTAAATATCTGTACACGTTGAAAATGTACTTCCATCTCCCTTTATACAACTTAAGATAATAACCTACCTACAGTTTGGAAAGTATTTAAATCATCTTCTTTCCGCTACACCCATCAGCGCTCGCACAACAGATTATTATTTTTCATATCTTTCTGTCCTCTGCATCTTGTTCCGTTACACCCATCACCTGCATGTCCTCTCTCACCACATCCATAAACCTTCGCTTAGGCCTTCCTCTTTTTCTCTTCCCTGGCAGCTCTATCCTTAGCATCCTTCTCCCAATATACTCAGCATCTCTCCTCTGCACATGTCTAAACCAACGCAATCTCGCTTCTCTAACTTTGTCTCCCAACCGTCCAAGCGGAGTTTATACCCTCTGATACTGGCACTCGTTTTTTTGGCATTTACACCAATTCAGATTTTTGAAGCCATAAAATTAGCTACGCCTGCTCTGTATTCTGAGTTGATGGACGTCAAAAACGCATTTTCTCAAAATAGATCGGCTAAAAATGCTGCCATTACACACAAGTAATATGGAGATGTGTCAGATGCGTCCAACTCCTTACGTGTACACATTTTATTTTGTCGGGTATCAGCTACTTAATCATGGAGGAGGCTGCGAGGGTCCGACGCAATTCACCTTTGAGCTGTTCTTCTAGCACTGGTGCTGAAATATTCCTTCTCATGGCCGCCGGCGAGTCAGACGCTTCTTCCTCTCCTGCCAGCTCGCTGTCTGTCCGCGGGTGAAAGCCAGAGGAGAGATCCGCAGGACCGGGGTCTGCCCTCGACAGGCTCAGCTCACCGCGCAGTGCGAGATTTTCCGACTCGAGTTTCTTGATTTCGTTTCTCATTTCCTGGATGACCTGCACCAGGTGCCTGTGGCTTTCCATGCTGGGAGACGCGGCTCTCCTCTGCTGCTGCTCCTGCAAATAATAAGCGGAATTATTCGGTTTTAACATAGCCGATGCTTCCTCAATCACAGTCCAGAGCTTATGTCCAGGAAAGTGTACGTCCCTTTTCACCACTTAAACTAGCAGTGCGGTTCAGATGACCGGACACCAAGACAGTAGTAATAATTTATTCATTTCATTTCGGTGTAGATTTTCAGGAAAGCATTGTTGCCGAACAGCGATCACAGTGATACACGGTGGGCCGCAGAGCTATCCTCCAGCGGGACAAAATGCACAATATATAGTTGGTCGCTTCTGAAAATGAAACACATTTTCAGATAAAATGTACGGGGGTCCAGTGCCAACTCACGAGGGGAGCGTGTTTTCTTTGCAATGTGTTAAAGTTGGTCTTCCATATAATTTTCGAACAGTCCCGCCAGCATTCTCATAAAACATTTTAACATCGAGAATTTGCCAGCTTATAACGGTTATTTTATGTATTTCAGTACTTCAATCTGCGGTGGCCAAGTGGCGCAGTGGCTAACTGGCTAGTGCCTACTGGCCTTTTCAGTTTTCCTACGTGTAGGCTGATTAGCAATTAGTGTGAGCGGACCCCCGATAAACTTGTCCGGATAGACTCGAGCCACCCGTGACCCTGCTTTTGAATATCTCAGTATCACATTAGTCTGATTTGTGCTGCTGTAACTTCAATGATGCTATGGACTTTGGACATTGTTTTTTTGTTTTTTTTTAAAGTAAAGAGCAAAAAAAACATGTTTAAGTAAATATAACTATGATTTGTATGTTCTTTTAGGTTGACAGTGAGAAACTTTAATTTTATTTTACATCTTTAAAGTTAAGTAAGACCCTTTAATCGGTGGTAATGCATATCCATCTGTCTCTTTTGTGAAACAACTGTCCAATAGCGTTATGAGATTATTATATTGTTTAAGATCATAATGCTATTTACACAGAATTATCATCACACACATCCTCAGGGCCATATCAAATAAGACACTGCTTATGTATTTGCCAACTTAGACAAAACAGTTTGCCATTTCAGCTGAATTTTCTTTCCTTTGTTCAAATGTAACGGTGATAAAAATGCTTCTGACATTCTGCAGATGTTGCTGTCAACGTATGAGATCCAAAATACAATACTACAAGTACACTTTTAGGAGAAACTGCATTTCTGCCTATTCAAGTTAAACATCAAATAAATCATATTCAATACTTAACTACAATTAATTAAACATTATTTACATTACGTACAAATTATTATTTATGTATAAAACATGACATACATACTGTAATTCAGATACTTTCCGCTCATTTCTACTACCAGATATCAAGGTAAACTGCTGATAGCAGCAACTAAACAGAAATTCCATACTGAAAATGTCCTTATTAAATAAAATATGTTCTGTGCAGAGATTCAGCTTTCATTGGTCCACTGCTGAGTTTTGTCAATTATATTAAATTCCAGCAGCTGTGACAGGAGTAATGTTGCTCCGAAGGATCGCATTACTTGGATGAAAATGACATTCCATTAAAATGATAGAGAAATAAGACATGAAGGTGAGCAAGGACATTTGTAGAGCTCTGCCCACTCTCTGTCTATTACAGATAAAAGACGGTAATACTCTGCTGCTTGCAGCCTGTCTCCCTTGGTACGTCTGGTAGTTCTATTTTAGCAATGAATTCATTTTCATTATGATTTATTTTTCAGAGTACTTTTTGTGCAATTTGCAAATAAAACTCGCTTATTGTATGCACTACACCACTCAGTATTACTTGTGTGTTATATTTTAAAGAAAACATACAGTACAACATGAAACTGTGAGTAAATTGGACTAATTATTGAGAAGGGCCATGTAACATACAAGACCCTGGGCTACTATTGAGAGATCTTGTACTTTTTTACTGTGATAAGCAGAGAGAGATGTCGTCTGTTTCACTGTGACACTCTTTACTCCGCTTGCTTTTCTTTCATTGACTTCCAAGCAGGTCACAGATCAATCACAAATAATTACATGGTGGTGTCACTCACTGCCCAGTTACAGCAACTGTGACAACAAAATAGTCTTGCAAAGATGTCACCAGCAGCCTAATATAAAAAAAAAACAATATTTTTGTGCAGAGATGATCAACATATGACAAAATAACAAAATAAAATCAATAATCAGAATACAGTCAGATGGCAGTGAGCAAATAAAAAGAGTCGTTCCCAACTCGACAGGGCACCAGTATTCTATGTATTAACTTGTAATATCACCAAAACTTGGTGGCTCTGAGATCTCTTTGTTTCAGCTATTAAATATTAAACAAAGATTACAAATAAACACAAAACCAAGAATACCGATTTCTTTGGCATGAGTCTACAGACAGAAGCCTCTGTTACTGATTTCAGTCTGGACAGAAAGAACTCCCTAAATAAGTTCATTTTGCCACATGTAAGTTTTGCTTCATAGTTTCTTTGCTCCAATTTCACTGCTGCCTGCTGAGACACTTGCTTTTAACGCTGTCTGCCCATGTCACTGTGCCCACTGGTGGCATCAAGCTGCCTGTTCCCGTCAGTCTGCAGTCTTTTGCACTGTCAGATCCTGCGAGATGTTGCTGACTGACTACAGGGATGCCTGCTGCTGCCTTTTGGTCGGCAGAGCTGTTTGTGCAATGTTTTTGACATGGCGCCACTGCAATGAGATAAACTCCTCTTCCTCTGAAAAGTCCACACTCTCTTAGGAGGCACACCTTGCTAGCGGACGAGGCATGTGGGATATTGTTCTGAACCCCTGCTCTCGCCCACCCTTTTGGTGTGATGTGTTACACACACTCAACAAATACTACTTGAATCACATGATAGCGTCACGTGAGGATCTTTATGATTATGATTCTTAATGGGTAATGTTTAAACATTTTATTATTTTGAAAATTCATTTTATTTCACTTTTTTAATTTGAATGTTTATAAGTTCTATTGTGTGTCTCACGCCATTCTTAGAATTCTGTCAAATTCATGACATCTCCCTCCAAAACTCAGAACACAAATAAATATTTAAATCATATTTTGTGAAATGATAAATAAACAATGACTATTAAGAAATAAAAAAGGGCAGGAAAAGAAGAGATTAACAGGGACAAGAAAAATGATTAAACCATAATTATCTATATATGAATAATTAACGAAGTAAAAGTTATGAATCAATAAGCATAGGTAAATTAATTAATGGAAACTCTTAATTAGTTTAAAAAGAAAAAAACCTTTAGGCCAAACAGAAGTCAAAGCCAAACAAGCCTGATACGTATTTCAATAATCTCAATCCTATAAAAGAAAAATCACCAAATAAGCAACAACATAATAATAATTATTTAAACAAATGAACGTCAAAGCCAGGAAATTATAATGAACTCAATTTAAAAGTAATTACGACAGAATCAATTTTAGCATGCAGAGGGGCCAAAGGTAATTCTGCCGAGAACCAAATACCAATGAAAGAAATACTGTCATACCAGGCCATCTTGACTCCAAACGAAACTCAAAATATGTAACAAAAATGTGAAGGGAAAACAGAGACATCAAGTTACTGTAGCCAAGGTCAATGTTCCAATGAAGCCACGTCTCTCTCTTTTTTGCATGCTGCTATTGCTCACACATTGCTTACTGTGTTAAAACACCAGCATTACTTAAGATCTGTACTGCACTTATTAACATTTAAGAAATTATTTCTACTAAAAAGAATTCAGATTTACCTTCTGGTAAAAATTTCATGTTATCAACTAAGTACTCTTGATTCCGATTTCCAGTTTGCCTTTATTATGAACACTCAGTCAATTGACCCCTACTTGTTAGAAGGGGGTCTCCATAGTGTGTTCTGGGACTCTAAAAGGATGTTATTAGCATAATACTAAAAAGAAAATTTAATTTTTACGTTGGTCCCTCTGTCTAGCCAATCGGTGCAGGTCTTTTTCTCCCGCCTTAGTGTCCAACCGCTTATACAACTCATCATACGCCTTTTCTTTAGCCTTCGCCACCTCTCTCTTCACCTTAAGCCTTATCTCCTTGTACTCTTGTCTACTTTCTTCATCTCTCTGACTATCCCACATCTTCTTCACCAACGTCATCCTCTATATACTCTCCTGTACTTCGCCATTCCAACACCAGGTTTCCTTTTCCTCCTTCCTCTGTCAGGATGTCACGCCAAGCACCTTTCTTGCAGTCTCCCTTACTACATCTGCTGTAGTTGCCCAACTGTCTGGTAACACTTCATTGCCACCCAGTGCCTGTCTTACCTCTCCCCTAAACTCAACCTTGCAGTCTTCCTTTTTCAACTCTCACCTTTTGATCCTTGGCTCTGCCTTCACTGTCCTCCTCTTCTTGCACTCCAATGTCATCCTACAGACCACCACGCTTTCCCCTACCATCACTTTACAGTCTCTAATCTCCTTCAGACTGATCCTCCTTCATAGGATGTAATCCCCCCTGTGTGTATCTTCCTCCACTCTTGTATGTTACACCCCATGTTGCTCCCTCTTCTTAAAATACGTATTCACCACAGCCATGTCCAACCTTTTCGCAAAATCCACTACCATTTGACGTTCCGCATTGCTCTCCTTAACACCATACATACCCATCACCTCCTCATCCCATCTGTTCCCTTCACCAACATGTCCAGTTAAGTCCACTCCATTCACCACTTTCTGTCCCTTGGGTACCGTCTCCACCACTTCATCCAACTCACTCCAGAAATCTTCTTTCTCATCCACCACACACTCAACTTGCAAGACATATCCACTAATAACATTCATCATCACATGTTCAATTTCTAGATTCATAATCATCACTGTGTCTGACACTCCTTTCACCTTCAAAACACTCCTGACATACTGTTCCTTCAGGATAACTCCTACCCCATTTCTCCTCCCATTCACACCAAGGTAGAGCACTTTGTACACACCTCTGACACACCTGGCCTTAGAATCTGGTCTCTTGCACGCACAATATATCAACCTTCCCTCTCTCCGTCATATTGGCTAACTCTCTCCCTTTACCAGTCATACTGCCAGCATTTAAAGTTCCTACCATCGCTTTCACTCTCCTAACCTTCCTGCTCTCCTCCTGCCTCCAGACATGCCTTTCTCCAATTCTTCTCCTTTGGCCAAAAGAAGCCCAGCACTCCCTTGGCTTGTATTGGTGGTGGATGTTGTTAAACCCGGCCTTGATCAATCCGGTATGGAAATCTATATTGTTGTCCGCATATTGATCTGGCAAAATTTTACACTGAATGCCCTTCCTGACATAACCCTTTCCATTTATCCAGGCTTGGCACTGGCACGAAGAAAATCACGGGTATATGCATCCCTGTGGATGGATTCTGCAAACCATACACACTTCTGATTTAACTTATTCTGTATATTTTGAAATTGTAAACACAACTTAAATTTTTCTTAATGTCAATATGCTGACTCGTCCAAACTTCTGTGAGGTTCACTAATAGGTATAATCCTTCCTTCAGTTTTGAGGTCTGCACTATTTAATGGAAATAATCAGAATCTCAAATACAGTAATCCCTCCTCGATCGCGGGGGTTGCGCTCGGGGAAGCACATCGTATATCATTGAGGACTTTTAGTTAATATGTAATACGTGCTCTGATTGGGTAGCTTCTCAGCCATCTGCCAATAGCGTCCCTTGTATGAAATCAACTGGGCAAACAAACCGAGGAAGCATGTACTTTAAATTAAAAGACCCATTGTCCGCAGAAATCCGCGAACCAGCGAAAAATCCGTGATATACATTTACATATGCTTACATATAAAATCCGCGATAGAGTGTAGCCGCAAAAGTCGAAGCGCGATATATCGAGGGATTACTGTATATCATTGTTCAAGAAAAAAAAAATTAAGCAGGGCCGGATAGTAGTTCACATAATCTCTCTATTATAAAAGAAAATCTTGTAACGAGATGAGACTGTTTCCAAGAGATTTTTATGTGTATCAATAGACTAGGCTGAAACAGTTGGTGGTGATGTTGCGGAAGATGAAAACATCAACTTACAATATCCCGTAGAATATCTACAACTGTTAACACCATCCGGCCAAACACCGGCCAAATTATTGTTGAAAGAAAGATGTATCTGAATGTTATTGCATAATCTATGTCTGAGTGATGGGCTATGCAATAGGACAAGATTAGTTGTATTTAAAAATGGTCGAACAATTCTGACATGTAAAATTTAAACAGGCGACAAGAAACGTAATGTAGTACATCTTCTGCGGATAACATTAGACACCAAAGGAGATCTTGATATGCCATTCGTATTACAATGTTTACAGTTTCCCGTGAGAACAGCTTTTGCTATGACAATTAACAAATCACAGGGACAAACATTCGAAAAAGTCCGTTTATTTATTAGAGAGAAAGAAACGATATTCACTCACGGGCAGTTATATGTTGTGTTGTCACGATGTAAGTCCAAACACGTAATCACAATTCAAAGCGATATTAATGAAAAGTTAATTCCAAATATTGTTTTTACTGAAGTATTACAGTTAAGTGTAAGTTTAAAAAGTATTTGCATGTTATTTTTAAGGCCAAACAGAATAAAAAACATATAACACAACAAATACCTCTAATGAAACATAATTTTCTTTCAATTTATTACGTTTTACTATTTTTTACTATGGTTAATTACTCGCTGTAATGTAAAATAGTTAGGTCTATTATGCATGTGTAACAATTCCCATGAAAATAGCAATCTGTTTAAATTGTACATCCGCTTCCCCATATGCGAGCGGCAGAGCCGCAAAGTGGCTAGCGTGTAGCGCTCATCCGGGGGTTGGCGAGCGAAGCAAACAGGGGGCAGAGCCCCCTAGTATTAAATAAGTCAAAAGGAGAGTAAGATTTAAAATTTTGTCTTAGAATATAACTGAAGTTATGACCACATGTTGAGAGATACAGAGAGAGAGGAACATCACGGAAGATTCAAGTCAAAATGTCACCCTGAGCTCACACACTTCTAGAATGGGCACTTAGCAACAAGATCACCACGACATGACACAGAAGGAGGAACCGGAATGATTCTATGTGCTTTTTGTTACAGATTAACATTTTTGGGTGTTTTATTCTATTGTCTGCATTTCCAGATTTTTTGTACATTTATTTAAATCTGTTTTTTTTTCATTATAACAGAGATTTCACCTCATTGTCATTTTATGTTGTCATTTGCTGTGAGCACCATCATTTGGTTTCCATTTTTGCATGGCCGTAGCCATGTTGTTTTTGGTTGCTACTGTATGTCCATTACTGTTCATGCGACATGTCATGTTGTCAAGTTCCACCTGCAAGACACGGCAGTGCCCAGTAGGATGCACTGAAACAATCAATAATCAATAGCACGTGTTTGGAATAAGTAAGCCTCGGTAGATCTGGCAATTTGATACGTTTTTTTCTTATCAGCAGTTTAGGGTTTTGGTTTTGATAATCAGACTTCAACTATCTCTTTCCCCCTCAACATACTCCATCCTCTGGTTCTTTTTCTAGCCTCCATCAGTTTCTGTGGGCACCTGTACCATCCAGGGTGTTCATAACAGGAATAATATGTTACACACTCTCAAAAATGCCAATACGAGGAAGTAAAGAATAAAACAACTCATTCTGTACATATATTTAGCAGCAGCAACAGATTTTTTTAAATTGAATTTTGAATTCCAACCTGTCAATGGCAGGATTTTGCAGACTACTGAACCTTACACTTACAATGACCAATTCTGAACTTCATTTCATATGTTCCTCCCCAGCAATCCACCATATATTCCTTTCTGAATGGCAGCATCTCTTATATCTGGCAATTTTGTATCAACAGTGAATTTTGCTTTATGAATTATCATCCCCCAGATCATCTATGCAAATGAAAAAAAAAAAAAAGAGTCTGTGGAAGATCAAAGTGAAAAGAATCAGTCACATCTTATTTATAAAGCCCTTCAATGTGAAGTGATATATTCAAATTGCAGAAAGATCTGTCCCTGCTATCTGGACTGTAAGTGATGCAAAGGAAGAATGCAAGTAGTGTGGTACAAGCCAAGCATTTAACATGATGTGATTTGACCAAGTACGGATTAACCAAAGTCTCCAATGGCGTCTTTTAATCAACCGGCCAACAGATGTGCCATTCGAGTGTGCCTCCTCTCATTCTATTCACACCGTAATGCCTAGGCTGCCTATTCAACCTCTATCTCCCTGCTGCCTCAGTCTGGCTTATTATTTATTTTAATCTTCAATTAGTTTGTCCAGAGAAGATACAATTGTGGACATGAGAATAATTGTCTAAATTCACGTGAACATTATTTATTACTGAGGAGGATGTAAAAAATGTATAAAATTAATATATACGAATAGAAACAACTGAATACTGAACAGGTCAAGGCATGGAAAATGACAATATTAAAATGCGAGAAAATGACACAAAAGGATTCTTTTAAATGCTCACATAATCTGCAATGAATATCAAAAACATGCAGGAGCGAGTACAATGCGAGAAAATTACAGGAAATTACTCTCAATTACTCTAATATGCATAGCGGCTTTTTATTATAGTCAAAAGACAAAGATAAAAGTTACATGAAAAGTTATTCAAATGTGGAGCTGCTGGACACTGTTTTAATCAAAAATCTGAATATCTAAGGTTGGCTTAGGAGAAGGGTGGCACGATGGCGCAGTGGTAGCCTCGCAGTTAGGAGACCTGGGTTCGCTTCCTGGGTCCTCCCTGCGTGGAGTCTGCATGTTCTCCCCGTGTCTGCGTGGGTTTCCTCCCACAATCCAAAGACATGTAGGTTAGGTGGATTGGCGATTCTAAATTGGCCCTAGTGTGTGCTTGGTGTGTGGGTGTGTTTGTGTGTGTCCTGTGGTGGGTTGGCACCCTGCCCAGTTCCTGCCTTGTGCCCTGTGTTGGCTGGGATTGGCTCCAGCAGACCCCCGTGACCCTGTATGCGGATTCCGCGGGTTAGAAAATGGTTGGTTGGTTGGCTTAGGAGAAAAGAAGGTTTATATCTGCCACTGAAATCCAGCTTGTGGTCGATTGCTTCCAAATAAATCATATAAGTGTTATTCCTGCATGTGTTAGGCAGTCACTCAGTTCTTTAATTTGATGTGTAGTGTAAGATCAAGAGCTTGTCCATTTCTTTATTATTTATTTTGGTAAATAAATCCATATTCTTATCCAAATTCTGGTTATGTTTAGCTAAATCTGGGAATATTTTCAGAAACCACCCAGAAGGGCCCTATAAAGACATTCAAACAAAGGCACTCACTCTGGACCAATTATATACACAAAATGTGGCAACTTTCAGTGAGCAGGAATGGAAATTTGAAACTCTACATAGAAGACAGCATTCTTTTTGATGGTTCAACTTATTTGCTCATTATGTGGCACACAAACACAAAACTAATTAAAAATGCAATCCTTTGGCAATACCGTCTATCTCTCGCGTCTGACTCACTGTATATCTGACCATACACCATACCTTAACACTTGGTACCAGAAAGTAAGCAGGCACATGGACAAACTCGCATTATTTCAGTTTAGCAATTCTAGCTAACCTTGTAAGTGTGCGCAGGAAGTAAAAAGACCTGTGAACTCAGGAAGGACATACAAAGAATGTTGATGTATGTTTCAGACAAAGAGAAGGGCAAATTTAACATATTATTGAAATAGTGAGATGAAGTTAATATAAAGAATAAAGATAATCCTCAGGTCAAGGATAGAGTCAGGGGTGGTGACAATGAACTTTCAATTTACTGTGCAATTCCTTAGCCACCAGGAAACTCAGTTCTTTGCAAAACAGACAACAGAAGGAACACAATATAAAAAATGCATCAAAGTTGCAAAGATGGGCACTGCTGTCTACTTCAAGAACCTGTGTACTCTGCATCTATGTGGATTTTTCTCAAGAGTACCCTGGCGTAACTCCCACATCTCAACAAAATTTGAGTGTGTGTGTTTGAGGATGATGCAAGAGGGTGGGGTGAAGGGTAAAACTGAAAGTTTAACTTCAATTCTCTATGTATGTGTGTTAATTTTTTTTTTTATACAATCACACTCTGACTTATGGGTCCATTTGGGAAAGACCACTTTTCTGCATGTCAGATTTGCTATATCTTGATGACAAAGTGTACAGCTCATTGCAACTGAGGGTCTGTGGGTTTGCCATGATTCACAGATACACATAGTTAAACTGCCGGTATAGAGTAGCACAAACTGATCTTCGCACATCTGTGGCCACATGCTGGGCTCTTGTAAAAAAGTGTTTCTCAACCACTGAACTGAGCCGCCAGTGGGTTGTGGGTTGCCTTCACTGGTTCATGGTACTGCACAGGTGATAATCTGAGACTAGTTTCCTTCAGATGTGATGTTTAGAATTGAAACCCAAACAGTTCAATTTTAGTTGAATGAGATGAGAGAATCTTGCTTTTCATAGCCCTAGAGTCCTTTAGGTCCCTATTTGCAAATATGGAAATCTGTATTGTTGTATTTGAAGGCTGCAAAGTGGTGGCAGGGGAAAATGTAGTTAGGCAGCATAGGATGACGTTGGAGATCAAGAAGAGGAGGAAAGTGAGGACAGAGCCATGGATCAAATGGTGGAAGTTAAAAAAGGAAGACAGCAAGGTTGAGTTCAGAGAGGAGTTAAGAAAGGCACTGGGTGGTAGCGAAGACAGCTGGGCAACTACAGCAGAAGTAGTAAGGGAGACAGCAAGAAAGGTGCTTGGCGTTACACCTGGTGGTGGAATCTGAAGTACAGGAGAGTATACAGAGGAAGAGGTTGGTCGAAGAAATGGGATAGTTAGAGAGACGTAGAAAGCAGACAAGAGTACAAGGAGATAAGGTCTAAGGTGAAGAGAGAGGTGGCAAAGGTTAAACACAAGGCGAATGATGAGCTGAATGAGAGGCTGGACACTAAGGCAGGAGAAAAGGACCTGTACTGATTGGCTAGACAGAGGAACCGATCTGAGAAAGATGTGCAGCAGGTTAGGCTGATAAAGGATAAAGATGGAAACGTACTCACAAGCAAGGAGAGTGTGTTGAGCAGATTGAAAGAGTACTTTGAGAGGCTGGTAAATGAAGAGAGAGACAGAAAGAAGAGGTTGGATGATGTGGAGACAGTGAATCAGGAAGTGCAATGGCTTAGCAAGGAGGAAGTAAGGACAGCTATCAAGAGGATGAAGTCCAGATGACATATCTGTGGAAGTATGGAGTTGTTTAGGAGAGATGGCAGTGGATTTTTAACCAGATTGTTTAATGGAATCTTGGAAAGTGAGAGGATGCCTGAGGGGGGATGTGCAGAGCTGAAGTAACACACAGCATGAAGTTATGGGAAAAAGTAGTTGAAGCCAGGTTGAGAAGAAAGGTGATGATTAGTGAGCAGCAATATGGTTTTATTCCAGGAAAGAGCACCACAGATATGATGTTGGCTCTGAGGGTGTTGATGGAGAAGGTATAGTTACATCTTTGTGGACCTGGAGAAAGCATATGACAGGGTGCCTCGAGTGGAGTTGTGGTACTGTATGAAAAAGTTGGGAGTGTCAGAGAAGTACGTAAGAGTTGTATAGGATATGTACGAGGGAGTGTGACTATTTTGAGGTCTGCGGTAGGAGTGACAGATGCATTCAAGGTGGAGGTGGGATTACATCAGGGATTGGCCTCTGAGCCCTTTCTTATTTGCAATGGTGATGGACAGGTTGACAGACGAGATTAGACAGGAGTCCCCGTGGACTATGATGTTAACTGATTATTGTGACTTGTAGCGAGAGTAGGGAGAAGGTTGAGATATGCTCTAGAGAGGAGAGGAATGAAGGTCAGTAGGAACAAGACAGAATACATGTGTGTAAATGAGAGGGAGGTCAGTGGAGTGGTGAGGATGCATGGAGTAGAGTTGGCAAAGGTGGATGAGTTTAAATACTTGGAATTAATAGTACAGAGTAATGGGGATTGTGGAAGAAAGGTAAAAAAGAGTGAAAGGGAAGATCTACAGGACAGTAGTAGACCAGCTATGTTATATGGGTTGGAGACGGTGGCACTGACCAAAAAACAGGAGACAGAGTTGGAGGTGGCAGAGTTAAAGATGCTAAGATTTACATTGGGTGTGATGAGAATGAACAGGATTAGAAATGAGTACATTAGAGGGTCAGCTCAAGTTGGATGGTTGGGAGACAAAGTCAGAGAGGCGAGATTGTATTGGTTTGGACATGTGCAGAGGAGAGATGCTGAGTATATTGGGAGAAGGATGCTAAGGATAAAGCTGCCAGGCAAGAGAAAAAGAGGAAGGCCTAAGAGAAGGTTTATGGATGTGGTGACAGAGGACATGCAGGTGATGGGTGTAACAGAACAAGATGCAGAGGACAGAAAGATATGGAAAAAGATGATCCGCTCTGGTATAAAGTACAAATTAGCTTTGCAGTAGTGGTTTTCCTTCTTTAAGTTTCTTCCATCTCCACACAAATTCTCCAGAGCTTAGCCAGAGTGACCAGTAGGTTCTTGGTCACCTCTCTTACTAAGGCCATTCTGCCCTGATTGCTCCATTTAGTCAGATGGTCAGCTCTAGAAAAAGTTGAGGTTGTTCCAAAATTCATCCATTTTTAGAATTATGGAGACCAGTGTGCACTTGGAAACCTTCAATGCTGCAGGAATCGTTTGTAGCTTTCCCCGGATCTGTGCCTCCACACAGTCCTGCCTCTAAACTCTGCAGGCAATTTCTTCAAACTCATGTCTTGGTTTTTGCTCAAATGTGTGACCTTATATACATAGGTGTGTGCCTGTCCTAATCGTGCCCAATCAGTTGAACTGACCACACGTGGGCTCCAAACAAGGTCTAAAAACATCTCAATGATGATTAATACAATGCCAAATTTCAAGTATCCCAGTAAAAGGGACAAAAACTTGTGTCAATGTGATATTACAATTTTTTATTTTTAATTAATTTGCAAAATGTCCTAAAATCCTGTTTTCACTTTGTCAATCTGGTATATTGTATGTTGCTTGATATGGTGGGACAAATATATTTAAATACATTTTAGCATAAGACTGCAAAATAATGTGTAAAAAGTGAAAGGACCTGAATACTTTCTGAAGAGATTCTATCTATCTTCACTTTCATATGCACCATACATATGTTAAATTGACATACAGTAAAGATACATTCTCAAACCTTTCCTGGCAGCACTATATGCAAGCTTGGAACCAACTACGGTTGACCTGCTAGTTCATCGCATGGCCCACTCATATATCTCTGCCTCCACAGTGAGTCACCAATAATCTAATTGTCTATATCAATATGGGAGGAAAAATGGAGAACCTTGTAAAAAGACACAAACACAAGAAGAATGTGCAAATTATATACAGTCAAGAACAAAACATGAGATTCAAACACAGGATGTCGCACCCATTAAGCATAAGAACTAACCATTGTGCCACCATGCCACTTCTTGTATTTGCATATGCATATTACACTAAAATATGTACTGTAAAAATACTGCACATATCCTCATTAAATATACATGTACTATAGAGATCAACATAGACATATATGAAATTAGAAATATATATTAATTCAATATTCAATTATAATATTCAACAATATAATAATTCATAAATCTGTCACAGCGCTTTTCTTAAAACCTTTAACAATGCCTAAATACGGAGAACTGCTCCAAAAGAAAGCTTTTTTGTCAAGCTGGATCATTTGCATGAAATGGACCTGAGTAAAGACATATTTCAAGCGGCACTTAATTAAATTCTCCAGCTCAGAATGATTAAGTGGCCTCACTTAAGGGACGTGAAAGCGTCGGACGTCTCCTCAGCTCAGCTCCTGCTGGAACGCCTCCAGCCAGCAGTTTGACTGGAGACTGAAAAGTGTGTGACATGTTTTTCCATTAAACGGCGAACCACGCGGAAGAACAGTTTCTGATTAGGAGGTCACCGCTGACACAGAAGACAACACATCTAAGACTACTCCATCATCTGTGAGTTCGATTAGGAGTCAGATAACCTTCAAGTATTGTGAGCTTTCTTCATGAATCAGTAATGGATCTCCCTCGAGGTGAAATTAAACCTTTTATTTCTTTCTTCATGAAGATCTTAACCAGAGAGAGAGAGAGAGAGACAGCAATGTTGCTTCACTAGCTGGCTGTCACGACATATTCTTTTTGTGTCATGTCTGTTAACTGGTGCTCAATGTCAGTCTGACCTCCATGCATCGGTTTAGCTATTTTACCAACAACAGTTACTTGGTTGACCCACATAATTATCAACTGGAAAAAATTAAATGCAATTTTTTTTTATTGGATAATGGACAAACAATCAATTGCTTAATTTCTATTACTAGGTTAGCATACTTTCCAATTCACTAAGGGTATCTGTATGAGAGTCTGCACATACTGTATATTTAGTCTTTCAGGACAAGGTGGGCATTGCCCATTCTGCTAGGCTTTAATGGCACACCAGGCCTGTTAAGAAAGCAGATTTAACATGTATGCAGACATTCAGCTGCACACAACGCCCACTTACATTCCAAACTAAGTAACTGAACTCCAGCTTGCACCAAGATCTGCCTGGACTTCATCTTATAACTAAAGTGTAAACCGGTGTGCCACTGTGTAAACCTCTTGAGCCAGAAAGTGCAAAATGGACTTAAGTAAGAGCAAAGACCTATAATTCAAGGGATGACAACTAAGATAGACAGAACACCTTGCCTATGAAGAGATACCAGTTTTGTAACTTGAAGTGACTTTAATCCAATCAGGAGAAGGCTCAGCCTTCCTTTAAAACCACATGCACCCCATCTCTCAAAGTAAGTGGGAAGAAACAAAGAGAGGACATAATGGACATTCACTCAATTCTCAAGGGATTCTCACTAAGCACCCTCTCTGGGATTATCTGTTTTGGGGGTGGGATTGGGTGTTCAACAAACTTAACTCTGTGCACCAGAAGCTAAGACCCAGTCAGTCAGGCCAAAGCTGTGTCAGAGGAGGCTGAGAAGCCATGACTTCAAGATGGGAACCTTTGGGTTAGAATGAGTAATGCATTCTCCGTATAAGGTAGAGAACCATAGCTGAAGGCGAGCTGAGGAAGCAGCAGCACAACAATGAAAAGGACCACATAACAAAGAGAAAGAGTAAACTCCAACGCAAGAAAAATCTTCAACTTGAACCCAGGTCAACACCAAAGCAGCACTTCCACACATCATCAGACATCATCCATAAAGACTTGGTATTGAGAACTATTTATATACAGTGTCAGGGATGCCAGGGGCCATGACCCGGCCGGGACGCCAGGAGGGACCGGAAGAGGGTCAGAGCCCTGCCTGGATCACGTGGGGTTTGCCTTCCGGGTTGCTTTGAGGGCCACGGGTCAAGGGCATGGAAGCCTTTACCTGTAGGGGCCCGTGGTCACCGCCAGGAGGCACCCCAGTGCCTTGGGGACCTGTTACCCCAGCACTTCCGCCACACCAGGAAGTGCTGGGGGGAAGGTTTATGACGGCGCCCGGAGAGCAGCCGGGAGGACAGCCGGCACTTCCGCCACACTGGGGCGTGGCCAACAGAAGATTGCCGGGAACACCTGGGGCTCATCCGGTCCTCTATAAAAGGGGCCGTCTCCATTTATTCGAGGCTAGAGTCGGGTGGAAGGAGGACGAGGCAAGAGGAGCTGTGGAGGCGGCCCGAAGACAAGGCATTGTGGCCAGGACTGTGTTATTTGGGGTATTGTGCACTTTTGAACTGGGTCTGAGTGACCATTGAATTGGGTCTGAGTGACCAATATTGTAAATATTGTGTTTAATAAACGTGTGGTGGTTTTAAGACAACATGTCCGCCTGTCTGTGTCCGGGCAAAGTTCACAACAGTATGTCAAGATGAAGTAGAACTCTAAATACTAGTAAACAGCCAGCATATACAGTATGTTACATGTTTGTCTATACCCACCTAGACTTACTGTATATGTCAATATATATATATATGCAGTTATCGTACTTCTATAATTATTGTGTTTATCAATAAATTGTATTACTCTGTATGTTAAAATGAGTGTGCATCAGTTACCATGATGTTCCTCAAGGTCAGAGACCTGCCTCCTACAACAGAGAAAGGGAAGGTGAATAAAGTAGGAGCCTTGCGGAATTATTGCATTAATTATAGGTACCCCCAAGGCAATAATGATAATTAATTAAACAAGTAAAAAAAATGTTCTTCAAAACTCACATTATTGTGGTGTTCTCCTGGGTGTCCGTCTTATTGAATATTAATCATCAATTAAACTTTATATGTTAAGTTTCTGTGTTGATTACCTAACTTAGATGGTGCTTTCCATACATATTCTATTACATTTTATATTTTTTCCTAAAATTTCACACATGCAGCAGAGTGAGCAACTCCTGTCACTGTCAACAATTACTGGTAGAAAGCCTTGTGCTTAACAGTAAAGCAGTTTAATTACTGGGCCACACAACTTGCCATTATTTAAAATACCTTCTCTAATCACTGCTGGCAAGTAAGCTTACTTCAAGCTTTCCTGTGTCCCATTATCATTTGCAAAAAGTCTCAGATGATTCCTTCTAATGATGTGTATTGACAAGGAGGATGAGACACAGTACAGGACTCAGGTGGAGAACTTTGTTTATTGGTGCAAAAAGAATTTCCTGCAACTTAACATCAGCAATGCCCAGGAACTGGTTATTGACTTTCGCCACACAAAAGAGTCTCTATTCCCAGTCACTGTTCAGGGGGTGGATGTGGGGGCAATAGACGATTAAAAGTACTGTATGGGTGGGTCCACATCAGTGACAGGTTAGACATTGAGGAACTTTGTAAGAATAGGCCTTTACAGACTGTTTTATTTAGGAGACTGCATTCTTTCAATGTAGATAGTGAAGTCCTTTATATATTCTATAACTCACCGAGTGTGTTCACATGCACTTTAATAAACCGGTCACTCACAGAAATCTGGTTTCTAAAATGCCATGTAAACCCTTTCTTGGCCAGAGAAACTGGGCTATTAGTCTCTGAAAGAACAGGTTAAAACACATAGAATTCTCCTGTGCAACCTGTTTATTTGGCTATGTAAACCCTTAACCAGGTTACAGTTGAGGATTTTGTACTCTGCTGCACTTTGTCTGTCTGTACACAAGTTAGCTTCACATGATTTCAGCAGCCACAGGTAGGATCATAAATTTCCTAAGGTAAATGCTTGGGCAATCACATTATTTCTTTTCCTGGCTGAAATAATTGGTCTCAATATTTCAGAAATTGCTAAATTTATGTTGATGAGCTTAGTGTACAGTGCTGAGATCAGCAGCAGAATCTATAGGGTGGTCCAGATCTAATTATGCAATTTTCATTACGCTATAACTTATTAAGTTTATTACATAGAAAATCACCCAGAAAATCCCGGACTATCGAGAGGTGTGCAAACTGACGACATGAAGAATCGTCCCCACATAAATCAAAGTCATCCAGACGATCTAGATCTGCATAATTAGATCTGGACCACCCTGTAGGGGGCAGCATCGGGGGTAACACGTTCAAACTAATATGCATTACGTAGTACAATTACTTATTAATGTAATCGGTAACATAACACCATACTTTTATTGAAGTAAAAATACATGTGTAATTACAGTATTATCCCAGCAGCAATGGATGTAAGGCAACAAGAACATGTACCAGTACGTGGGTCCTTTTCAGGGCTCAATCACATAGCTAGGCAGAAAAGTGAGGGCTGCGTGCAATACACTAAACACAAGTGTACACTGTACATAAAGTGTTAGTTAGTTTTAATCCAGCTATTAGCTACAGATATGTTGAAACAGTATGACGGGGTGATGCCGTGGCCAGTGTTCATACAGCAAGTCATCAGTGGTTTAGGTCAAGGATGTAAAAAAAGGGGATGGATGTTGTTTACTTCACAGCACATGAAGGACTAAATATATTTATGAAACATTAAAAGAATAACCACAGGCTTCATGCTTGCTTTTAGATTTATGGTGGTCCATGATGACGTTTAACTCTTTTCTACAGAGTTTAATGATGTCAGAGATATTTGCCACAGCAGAACTCCGGAAGTGTACATGTGCGTGTAAACAGAGGTTTGTTACTCAGAGACGGTTACTCACCTTATCCCAGTTTTGGTTGTGCATGTAAACTCACTCACTGGCAGTCTGCGTGATTTTCTACACTGTTGTGTGCTTGGCAAGTAATATCAATTAAAAGGAGGCCCACCACATCGATAAACCGATTAAGAAAGCAGGCTCTCAGTCTCTGTACCTCCTGAAGGTAGTGGCAGAGGAGACAATGAAAACAAAAATGCCCGACATTAGAAACAAAGCTGGACATCCTCTATGATACAGTACAGTGGATTATTCAATAGACAAGTGTCAGGAAACACCACCGAGGCTCACCATACCTACAGAAATAAGCCTTAATAATGCCTCACTGTCACTGCTCTCTTATTATTCAAAAGCTTTTTTCTTCTTTTTTGTAATGCTTGTGTGTTGGGGGAAGCTGTTTGTCATTTTTTGTCACCCTCTATAAATGACTGAACTTCACCTTGGGGACAGATAAAGTACAGTCTATCTATCCATCCATTAACAAAGCCTAAAATAGAGGGCTTTTTAATTGCAGATCCGTACAAAATGAGGGCCAATGGAAGAAAATACAAAACAAGAAACATGTGTCTGTTCATCTTTAGTCCTACTACAAAAGCCTTAAAAAACTCTAAGAAAGATGGCCTTGCATGTCTATACTCCCCACTTGCAGCATAAACTCTGCAAGTCAAAAACAGCCTGGTAAATCTGCAGCACAATTGAAATACAATGGGTCACTTCTAGGGCTGACACATTAATATCCATTAATCAATGAGAAAATGTACCCAAATTGACTTTCATACTCCCAATTACACAAAGAAAAACGATACAGCAAACATAAAATGGCTACCCCAGATAATAAACCAGTTAGGAGTTGGGGAAACTCCTAAACATTGCACGACTATGGCTGCTGCCTACTCCAAATGCTCTTCAAGCAAAAAATCCAGCAGACCAAACACCATGAGCTTCCAGTATAAAACATTGCTTAGCTTCCATACTAAAGTTTCACTTGCTCTCAAAAGGCATAAATAGTAAGAACACACAAAAAAATGAATTTATAAAACCACATACCACACCAAGTTCCATTATATATTTCACATCAATTTATAACTGCACTCGCACTCGCACCTTTAGCCACTGCCACTCAGTTAGCATATATGCTGTAGAAACACCTTTTTTTAATATTCACTATTTAATCACCTAGAAATGTGTCCATGTTCCTGAGTGATGTCTTCAAAAGAAACCATGGAAGAACAGAGGGGAAAAAAACAACAAAAAAAGGTATGCATGAACTTGAGGTTTTACTGAGTAACATGGAAAAATGCAAGAAAATATTTTTGTTTGCCTCCCTGAGGGAGTCACAAATAAAAGAAAAATGAAAAAAAAAAAAGCAGCAGAGTAGAGACAGCAGCAGTAATTATACCATCATGCAGTGCCCACGCCGCCGCCAGTACACTGTGTGAAGTGATGTAGGCTGTATGCGGATAACTGCCAGATATTAAGAAAATTCTAATTGAAACTTAAAAAAAAAAATTAAATGAATTTGCCAATGTATGCATGCTTTATCATACATATAAGTCTCTTTAAATTCAATGTACAATATCGAAACATCTTTGAATTGCCATCATACATATCTTGGCCTGTCTCAGGTGTCTTTGTGATGTTGTGCAGTATTACACAAGAATTACAATGCTGCCACACTTTGTGGGGCTCTACAGCAGTGTGCCACTTTATCAGTCCAAACACCAATGGTTCATTCTAGTATTATTATTTATTTAGCAGACACCTTTACCCAAAGGAAGGTATAATATATAACTTATAAAATGGTACTTTCAGCAATCATGTATGGGAGTGCCTTTAAGTATACAGTTAGGTCCATAAATATTTGGACAGAGACAACTTTTTTCTAATTTTGGTTCTGTACATTACCACAATGAATTTTAAATGAAACAACTCAGATGCAGTTGAAGTGCAGACTTTCAGCTTTAATTCAGTGGGGTTGAACAAAAAGATTGCATACAAATGTGAGGCAACTAAAGCATTTTTTAACACAATTCCTTCATTTCAGGGGCTCAGAAGTAATTGGACAATTGACTCAAAGGCTATTTCATGGGCAGGTGTGGGCAAGTCTGTCGTTATGTCATTATCAATTAAGCAGATAAAAGGCCTGGAGTTGATTTGAGGTGTGGTGCTTGCATGTGGAAGATTTTGCTGTGAACAGACAACATGCGGTCAAAGGAGCTCTCCATGCAGGTGAAAGAAGCCATCCTTAAGCTGCGAAAACAGAAAAAACCCATCCGAGAAACTGCTACAATATTACGAGTGGCAAAATCTACAGTTTGGTACATCCTGAGAAAGAAAGCAAGCACTGGTGAACTCAGCAACACAAAAAGACCTGGACGTCCACGGAAGACTACAGTGGTGGATGATCGCAGAATCATTTCCATGGTGAAGAGAAACCCCTTCACAACAGCCAACCAAGTGAACAACACTCTCCAGGGGATAGGCGTATCGATATCCAAGTCTACCATAAAGAGAAGACTGCATGAAAGTAAATACAGAGGGTGCACTCCAAGGTGCAAGCCACTCATAAGCCTCAAGAATAGAAAGGCTAGATTGGACTTTGCTAAAGAACATCTAAAAAAGCCAGCACAGTTCTGGAAAAACATTCTTTGGACAGATGAAACCAAGATCAACCTCAACCAGAATGATGGCAAGAAAAAGTATGGAGAAGGCGTGGAACAGCTCATTATCCAAAGCATACCACATCATCTGTAAAACACGGTGGAGGCAGTAGTGTTTATTGATGATGTGACACAGGACAGAAGCAGCTGAATGAATTCTGAGGTGTTCGGAGACATACTGTCTGCTCAAATCCAGCTAAATGCAGTCAAATTGATTGGGCGGCGTTTCATGATACAGATAGACAATGACCCAAAACATACAGCCAAAGCAACCCAGGAGTTTATTAAAGCAAATAAGTGGAAAATTCTTGAATGGCCAAGTCAGTCACCTGATCTTAACCCAATTGAGCATGCATTTCACTTGTTGAAGACTAAACTTCAGACAGAAAGGCCCACAAACAAACAGCAACTGAAAGCCGCTGCAGTGAAGGCCTGGCAGAGCATTAAAAGGAGGAAACCCAGCATCTGGTGATGTCCATGAGTTCAAGACTTCAGGCTGTCATTGCCAGCAAAGGGTTTTCAACCAAGTATTAGAAATGAACATTTTATATGTCTAGTTATTTAATTTGTCCAATTATTTGAGCCCCTGAAATAAAGGGATTGTGTTAAAAAAATGCTTTAGTTGCCTCACATTTTTATGCAATCTTTTTGTTCAACGCCCTGAATTAAAGCTGAAAGTCTGCACTTCAACTGCATCTGAGTTGTTTCATTTAAAATTCATTGTGGTAATGTACAGAACCAAAAGTGGGTAAGAGAGGTAAAAGATGTAAGAAAGTGCCTTTAGCCCCTGAGACAGTTGAGGAAATTCAAGGTCTTATCGATTATTTTGAAAACTTTTTACACTAGCACCATAGAAAGCATCCTAAGACAGAGCTGCACATCATGGTTTGGGAACTGCTCAGTCCGAGATTGCAAAGCCCAGCAGAGACTGGTGTGTTCAGCAGAGTGCATCTTAAGGTTGGCAGTGCCCTCTCTGCGCTGTAGGACCAGTGCAATTAAAATAATTATGGATTCTACCCACCCCAGCAACAGACTGTTCAGCCTGCTCAATTCAGGTAAGCGGCTGTGCAGCTTAATGGCAAAGAGTGAAAGACTCAAGAGGTGCTTTTACCCTCAGGCCATTAGAATCCTTTATACTTTTTACTGTTTCAGTTTTTCACAGTTTAACTTAACTTAAATTAATTTAGCTAATTTTATTTTAGCTAATTTTTTAAAATCTTTTTCTTATTTTATTATTTATTCTACCGTGAGTTTGCTTTTGTTTTGCACAATCATGGTGTGAACCAGCTTTTCATTTAATGGCACATTGTACCTGTATAACTGTGTGTGTGAGACAAATAAAATTCTTGAATTTTTATACATTTTGCCACTGAGTAGAGATTTTAATGGCTTTAAATTAATTTAGCATTTACTTTGCATATTAACTGGGCTTGACAATGAATGCAGTGCACGTTAACTGCACACGTGAAGTTTCTTTAAATAAGCAGTTAGCTAGTTAAGATGTTAATTAATGAGCATTGGCTGTGATGGCGGTTGGCAGATAAGGTGTATGAGTATATAAAAAGTAAGGGGTAACTGTTGAGGTGAAAGAAGGAAATGAAAGAAACAGCAACAAAAAAAGAACAGGAAAGATTATGAAATATATTAGAGATCAGGAGTGGATGGAGAAACTGAGTTGGAGAGGAATAAAGGGAGTGAAAGGGTTGTGTCTCCTTTAGAGTGGTGCGTCTACAATGAAAGCAGAATCAAAGAGTCGCCACTTGCATCCTACAACAGCTTTTCGAAAAACTGGTGGGCCTTAAATACCCTCTAGAGGTCCCCAGATCTGCATTCGGGAAGAGCCATTGGTCTGTAATGGGTCACCGATGCCATTCTTTGAAACATGAGGAAAAAAAAGAAAGATAAATGTATTAAATGATTATAAAGATATATATATATATATCTATATTTAAAAATTGTAAATTCCTCCTCTACTGCAATGTTCACATATCTATTACCATACCAAATGTTACAAATTTTGAGACATTCTGTAACACGATAGTGAGATACGCATGGAGAAGCTTCACTAGCGTAAGGCAAATGACAGTGTCAACGTTCAAAATAAATGAAGATTTATCTGAAAATATAAACCAGAATTTATTAAATTTGAATTTGACAAGGGAGGTGAGGACACTGAGCCAAAGGCCCAGTGTGTTGCGAGTGGACTGACACTTTTCAGCAAAGCACTAAAACCCTCAAAACGTAAGTGAAATTTCAAAATGAACACCTCAAACTATTTGGAAAGCTAGTGGAGCTTTTAACAAAAAAATGACAGACTGCAATTTCAGAAACAGACAAGCTTATCAATCAGTCAATCAATCAATCAATCAATCAATCAATCAACATTTATTTATATAGCACATATTCATACAAAAAAATGTAGCTCAAAGTGCTTTACAAAATGAATAGAAAAATAGAAGACACAATAAAAAATAAACATAAGTCAACATTAATTAACATAGAACTTATCATGAATAGCACCGTCTAAGTGCGCTTTGAAGACAAGCTGTCTGTTAGCTAGGCATGTGGCACAGAGTAAGGAAGCTTTCACTGTCGCCAAAGAATTGGTGTTGCCAGCAGCCGCTGATAATCTGCAGGGAGATGACTGGAGAAGCTGCTGCAAAAAGCTACTGACAATATCACACTCAAATGACACTGTAAGTAGGCAAATTAATCACACATACATAGGCAGCCTAAGGAAAAAATTAAAGGGCTCACATTTTTCTTTCTAAGTGGACGAGTCCACTACTATCAATAATGCATCTTTATTGCTCGTGTATGTGAAGTATCGTGGTAGTTTCTTGAAGATGCCACATCATTCTGTGGTGAGCTTCCAACCAAAACAACTTGCTTTGGAATGTGTTTGTTGCCTTGATACTTCACTGAGAATGACCACGATTAGAATAACGGTGATGGAGTGTGCAGTGATGATGCCACCTCTATTATAAGGAGGCACGTGGGCATCATTAAGCAAGTCTTTGATAGGACACCTGTTGCTAAATGGACACACAGTTTGTCATTAAATAGAATGTCACCACAATTACACAGTGTAACGCAGTGAAAACAGTAAAAACTACATAAAAAAGGACAACTGCGAACTGCTGTTTTTTTCTGCATTGTGCAGAAGTATGGAATCAGAACATGTCCAGGTGTTGTATCACAAAAAGGTAAGATGGTTATCAAGACAAAAGGTCGGGAATTGTCTGTTTCAACTGAGAAAAGAAGTCCATGGTTTTCTCACAAATAAAATGTTCCAGGTTGGAAATGATTAGATAATATTTTTTTCACTGCTCAATCATTTAAATCTGTTCAAGGTAAAAAAAATAGCAACATTCTCAATTCTGACAAGGTTGAAGGATTTAAGAGAAAACTGGCCTTGTGGACAAAATGTGTTCAGGAGGAGACGATGGGCATGTTTACTCTTTTAAATGAAATTTTGCAAAACTCTCTCAATGTAAACATTAAAGATACAGTTAACCATCACCGGTCAAAGCTGGCTGAGAAATTTGTGGAATACATCCCAGAAGATCTCGGAGATGGCAATATGTGGATACTTGACCCCTATTCTGTGAATCCAATTATTAACGACACTGTGCTCTCAAGAGAGCGGGAAGCTCAGCGAATGGAGCTGTCAGCAGCCAGCTATTTAAAGCTACAACTGACCAAAGCTGGCCTGCTGTAGTTTCTTTTTAGATCACTGCATCAAAGAACGAGCTTGTCTTGCACACTTTAGCCATTCACTACTACCATATATATGCAAGTCTGTTCTTTCCATTGTGGCCTCAATCATGACTAATGTCAGAAACCAACTAAAAACAACCAATCGAAGAGTCCAACCCACCTAGAATTGAGGCAAATGCAAGCCTCTCACCGACTCTATAGCATGAAGGAACATAAGTATTAAAACAAAAATTTTAATACAGTAGAACATAATATTAGTATAGGTGAAAAAACGTTTCAATAGATCTTTGTGTTCCCACAACACATATGCAGCCATCTACGATTTATTGCTGGAGAAAACCTGGCTTTATTTATTTATTTTTTGTTCTTGCACAAATTTAGAGGCAAGAATAACACATATTTTCTTCAGGTTCACTTTTAATTTCTTATCTTTGTTGGTCTATAAATGCATATTCAGTACTTTTTTCTAATCAGGACTCTAAAATATATAATTGTTTTATTTAATAAGAGACAACTATGTGAGTTTTTTTGTCTTCTCTCCTATTAGACACATTAAACTAATATGTAAGTAACCCCTGTGATTGAAACGTTTGAGAACTCCGTCCTACAACACACTTCTATCACTTAATTTAAACAAAAGCGACAGGTTACACACTAAGGCAATTCACATTAAGAGCATGCGTTAGGCGTTATAACCGCTGCTGAGGACAGCTACAGTATACTGGGAAAACGTGTCAGTTAAATGATGTGATTAGTTCAAGAATATTGGAATATGACATTGAAATAAGCAACGAAACCAGATTTTCAGTTCACTTCGTTGTCCTTCCGCCTGGGGTTGCATACAATGCCAATACCAAAAACGTCTGCGTAGGATACACTTAACTTTAAGTCAAATTCCACGTCAAGTTTATGTTTTATAAATCCAGATTTTCTCCTAAGAAATTCCTTATGCATGTTTCCGAGTATAGGCAAGCTGTATATACAGGTATGGAGCCCAAACTAAAGTACGAGGTGCTGTTTAGGAGCCATTATGGCAAGCCAAATTAACATTTAGAGATATCTCAAAATAAATTTGAGCTATCTTAAAATGTAATTTACTTGTTAAGATATCTGAAACTCACTTTGAGATATCTTAAAATAATTTCCTGCACATTTTAAGATATCTTCAATACATTTTCAGATATCTCAAAATAATTGTGTCTGTATTTCAAAATATCTCAAATGAATTTTCAGATATCTTAAATTGACCTTTCATGAATTTTAAGATATCTGAAATGCATTTCAAGATATCTTAAAATCATTTCCTGTAAAACTGCGTATTATTTCAATGGGACTTCTTGTTTATTATAAGATATCTTAAAATGTATTTGAGATCTTGAAATGAGCAGGAAGCTGTTTTGAGATATCTGGAAATGTATTTCAGATATCTTAAATTGTATTGTAGATATCTGAAAATGGTATTGAGATATCTTGAAATAATTGAGTGTCCTTTTAAAGATATCTTAAAATGCATTTTCAGATATCTCAACATAACTTCCTTCACATTTTAAGATATCACAAATACATTTTCAGATATCTTAAAATAACTTCCTGTGTATTTCAAGATATCTCAAATTCATTTTGAGATATCTCGAAATAGACAGGAAGTCCCATTGAAAGAATAGGAAATGTTACAGGAAGTGATTTCGAGATATCTCAAAATGTATTCGAGATATCTTGAAATGCACAGGAAGTTATTTCAAGATATCTCGAATTGCATTTAAGATATCTTAAAATGCATTTCAGATATTTCAAAATGTACAGCATATCATTTCAAGATATCTTGAAATCTATTTAAGATATCATAAAATACTTTTTAGATATCTTAAAATAGATGCATTTTTAGATATCTGTAATTCAATTTGAGATATCTAAAATGCATTTCCAGATATCTTAAAATCCATTTTGAGATATCTCTAAATGTTAAATCGGCTTGCCATAAGCCATACTAACCAAGCATCTTCAAGCTCGAGTCAAGTCTGTAGTCTGACCAAAAATACAATGCTGCAAACGAGCTACACACGGTTTTGTACCTGTACCTGCTAAGTTTGATGCAGTGACAACCGCTGCTTCATCTTCAAAGCAATAAGCTAGGGCAGTGTGTTGAGTTTTAACATATTGCACTCTCTCAACAGTTCTCAAGACACCTTTCAATCGGTGGTCTTTTATTAATTCACCTTCCAGCGCCACTGTACGTCACGCGGTGTGAGCGCCGTGAGACAAACTCGCAATCACCTGACTTTTATACACACTTGGGCAACGGAAATCACCGTAAAGGACTGGACGTGCAGGTGCGTCTGCTGCCTGCAGCTTCTAAAAGTGACATTTGGATACCAAATACTGTTAAATGGGTGCCAGTTGTGTCGATATCTTTTTTAATCTTAACTCCAAAAAGTAATGTTCAAATAAATGATAGTAACAACTGTTCCCAACACAAGGGAAGGGAGCCATCTTTGTCGTCATACACCACCTTCAGCTTCTTTATGTCACATCAGCATTCGACTGGATACCTCACTCAGCTCTTTCTTTCTGTTTTCAGGTAAAAGCCAGCTTTCAGGTCTAGCATGAAAACAACACATCTTTTTATAGCTGCTATGTTATACTTACTTTTCTATTTTCATATTACATTTTCATCCCACAAGTAAACTATTCAGTTGTACAGGGTATTTTGTATGAAGTGGTGCCCTGTCCATTTCTCGTTCCTGCCTTGCACCTGATGATTGCTGGTATAAGCTCCATCTGCTGTGTGACCCTTTTTCTGGATGACTGGGTTAAGAACACAAGATACAAGTATTGTAGATAGTTGGGCTTTTTCAGATTTAGCAGCATGTCACATTGGAATCTGTCCATTACTTCATGCGATTACAGGTTAGTTTGGTTAGCTAATAGCTGCATTGTCTGAATGTCATATCCTAAAATTTCTACTTCAACCAGGAATGCTGCTAGACATTTCAGGCTTCATGAAAGGATATCATATTGTGCTGTCACCTGGGCCAAACCCAGAATTACTAGGGTGTTCAAATTAGCCAAAAGGTTAGGGTTGAATACTTGAATTAAATATAGGCACATATTCACATATATTCAAACTAAGGTTAACGATTTTAGATGTTCCTTGATTGCACATTTTTTATTATATCAACAGTAGCAACATGAACAACAAAAGCCAGAAGAAAAAAGAGTGATATTTGGACAACTGATATTTAAAATAATAAAATCACCAAAATCCTGCGGAAGTACACTCTTTAAAAGAGAAGCATCTTGATAGTTGTCTTGTCTTCTGTTTATAACTGGTAGCGGCGTAAGCAACAATTTTGTAGCAAGTTATAAAATCAGCCACAAAAAGGAACTTAAAGCCTTGCAAGCCACATGCATTGGCACTGCACTTCACTACATTTTACTGTCTGTAATGAACATATGAAGTTCAGGTGAAATCGCTCAGGAGTGCTTACAAAAGTTAAATGCTGTCATTAGTTCATTTTCCTCTCAGGTAAGTGGTTTCTTGCTCCTTGAGGTCAGAGGATGATCTCTTTTATATAAATGGCGGCACTATGACCAAATTGACTAAGATGATGTCTGTGTTCGTGTTTCTCAAATGAAGTAGCTGAATGCACTGAATGTTGCATTGTAATAAACTGTACATGTTTAGTCCTTACTGCGGTGGGCTGACGCCCTGCCCGGGGTTTGTTTCCTGCCTTGCACCCTGTGTTGGCAGGGATTGACTCCAGCAGAGCCCCGTGACCCTGTCGTTAGGATATAGCGGGTTGGATAATGAATGGAAGGATGGATGTTTAGTCCTTATTATATAGTTTTTATTGTAGTTTTAGACAGACATTCCACCGTTGCAGAACTGATTTCAGTGATGTTTGGGTGAGGGGAATGCATGTAGTGAAAGGATGAGGGGGCCGTGCACAGGAGCATTTCCAGAAATTGCTGGTATCAGGGTTGTTTTCCCCCTTGTGGTTTCCAGTCTGATGGACATTCTTTTCAGGGGTTCCCACGTGGGCATTCCAGGAGGGATTTCTGGGAGATTGGTCATCGCTTGAAGGAGTCTGGGAGAAGACGCTGATTTCCAGAAGACTTATGTAACTTCAGAGAAAATGTTTATATTCTTTATTTCGATACTACAGTCTTATTTACCGAAATACACCCCATTTCAATTTTCATTCAAGCAAACTCCTGTCAATCATGAAGCATCCACTGCATCCACTGAACGGTATCATCTCCAGGCAGAGGAGCACCTTCAGTGACAGACTTTTGTCACTGTCTTGCTCCACTGACAGACTGAGGAGATCGTTCCTCCATCACACTATGCGACTCTTCAATTCCACCCGGGGGGGTAAACACTAACATTATTCAAAGTTATTTGCATTTTTATTACTCTTTAATTGAATATTGGTTTTTTTTTTGTATCACTATACTGCTGCTGGATTATGTGAATTTCCCCTTGGGATTAATAAAGTATCTATCTATCTATCTATCTATCTATCTATCTATCTATCTATCTATCTATCTATCTATCTATCTATCTATCTATCTATCTATCTATCTATCTATCTATCTATTTCTTGTTGATTACTTAACAATAAAAATATGCCTGGAGTCTCATCCAAATTGGCTTCTTGTTTGATTTTTTTAATCTTTTTTTAAATTTGTTTTTAAGGATGATGTTTTTCCAATAATATATTCTTAATACAATTTTAAGTTTAGAGGAAACAGTTCTCGCTGGTACAACTGGCCGAGGCAACGGATCAACTCTGGACAGCACTTCAATCCATAGTAGGTTGCACACCAGTACTCATTGCATTAAGGCTTAATTATTGTTGTCAGTCAACCTAACACCCATGTTTTTGTGATGTAGGAAGACGACCCGTGCAGATACAAGAAAAATGTGTAGACGCCACAACGACAATGATTGGACTGGTGTTGAACTCTGGAGCAAGGAGGCAGCAACTTTATTGGCTTCACCACTGTATCTCTCAAAAAGGTATTTATGTGATAAATAAAAAATATTTAAATAAAGATTAAAAAGAAATAAACAAGGGGTCCAGAAAATTTCTTAGGTTCAGACAATAAAATGTATTAGCATTTCACTGATCCAGCATGCAGTGTTCTAGTGTCTTGCCTGGTCTTTGCTCTGTGGAGTTGTCTTGTTTTTCCCCATATCTGAATTAGCATCCCTCCACACCAGAGTGTTTTAGGTGAAATGGCAATTCCAGATTGCCCGTTTTGGTGGCATGCCTGTGATGGGCTGTTGCCTTTGTGCCGGATGCTGCCAGTCTATTAATCCCCACAACCCCCTATCTGTTAAGTTATTAAGAGTTGTAGTTCAGTGTTTTATCTGGTAATTCTAGCAATTCTTTTGCTATAAATATATGAAACTTTGTTTCCTCTTTAGCCACATCTCTACACATGTAATAATCATATTGGTCAACTCATTGATTTCCAATATGGTGTGATTACATAGACTGCCGCAGTCATTGATTCATTGATTACCTATACTGGCATACGGTATGGTACCTATACTGGTATATACAGCATTTACGGTAGACTAAGTCATCGGGTTATTTACTGGTTGACTATGGTAAGAACACATCATCTCAGAAACATCTAAATACTAATATTTATTTTTTAATAAAAAATCATTCATTTGTTGTAGGTTGTTCATGTTATTTTTATTTGGCTGGTGTGTAAGGACTAACTAAAAAAGGTATATGAACGAGTTGCCACACTGACCAGTCCCAATAGAAATCCCAGTTTACTTTATGTTCGGACTTAACCAGTATCACACTTGTCACAGATGTCTGGGGTTCTTACCCAGCCAGGATGTCTGGAAGGACTGGAAGGTGGCATTAATAGCTTCCGGGCCACGAGGGGGCAACCTTCCAAGACTAAGAGAGGACCACGGGAGAGGAGCACACACATTCCAACCCATTGGGACACGTGGCCACTGCCAGGGGGTGCCTTAAGCCTCAGGGAACCCGGGAAACAGTTACTTCCGCCACACTCGGCAAGATGGTGGAAGAACCTGCCAAGGACGCCCGGAGTGGTTCCAGGGCAAAGGGCAGCACTTCTGCCACACCAGGAAGTGTTGCCGGAAGGTCGTCATCAGCCACCTGGAGCACATCCGGGTGGGAATAAAAGGGTCATACAATCGAAGAGCTGGGAGCAGGACAAAGCTCCCAGGAGGAGACAGGTGGCCAAGGACTGAGGAAGAGAAGGGTTATTGTGGTGATTTATTTGCTGTGTGCATTGTGTGGTGTTCAGGACTGTAATCCTGTGTTTATTAATGTTAAATAAACGTGTTTGTTTTACAAAGATGTGGTTTCCAACTGGTGGTGTCCAGGCAAGTCTCACACACTGTATCCAGCAATCACCCACTAACAGGAAAATCAACAACAACATTTATTTATATAGCACATTTTCATACAAAAAATGTAGCTGAAAGTACTTTACATAATGAAGAACAGAAAAATAGAAGACACAGTAAGAAAATAAAATAAGTCAACATTAATTAACATAGAATAAGAGTAAGGTCTGATGGCCAGGGAGGACAGAAAAAACAAAAAAAAACTCCAGATGGCTGGAGAAAAAAATTAAATCTGCAGAGATTCCAGACTCCCTCTGGGCGGACTACTATTTACAGAATGAAAATTGAAAATAAGTAGTATATTGAATTAAACAAAATATAGATAATTATATACAGTTTAGTGGGTTGGATTAATGAGTAGGCTAACCTAGGCTGCAGCCTAGGGGTCCCAACTGACTGTAGGGTCACAGTTATGGGAAAAAAAAGTAATTGGAGATATTTGTTACAGTAGTTACTTTATGGGTGTATCTTACACCACCTGGACGGATGGAGTGGCCATTGGGACTAACGGGACAAACCCCACCACTCAGTGCAGCTCTGTTGAGCCACAAGCCGTAAAGAGATTATGAGAGAGAGGGAAGCTTGACGTGAGTGGCCCATGTTGCATCCTCATTGCACCTGTTAATCCTATGATCAGACTAACTTTTGGTCACCCCGCACCGATGCAAGCGAGAAACATGTGCGAAAGGAAGTCATAAGTTAAACAAATTAGCAATTTATGCGCAAGTGACTGCAGCAGGGTCAGTGTGTACAAGCGGTGGTCAGTACAATAAAATTTTTTTTTGCATGTCTCCTCAGAACAGTTGACAAAAATACAATACAAAAAGTTCTTGTCATGTACAGAATATACAGCAAATAATTTATTAATCAATGGTTGCAGTGCCGAAAAGTAAATTGAAAGATTAGAGCTGTTTACAAGACAACATCACAGAAGGCTTCTCTTTAGTTTTTTTTTTTTTTTCTAAATTGTTCTAAGCTTTATTTTGCAAGGACGCCAATGTGGAGTGGAGTTAACATTACCTGTCAAGCCATAAACAGATATTTAGATAGAACTAAAACCTCTGTTTGTCACCAATAGACCCTCACACATTCATTTTTGTAAGGCATCTGCAATGGAGCAGAGAACAGCCGAGGAGAGGAAGAAAGACAAAGCAGCTGCAAGGGTATCTTTTTTACATCAATGCAAAAATTACAAGCTGGTTGTGTTAATTATTTAGTGATCGAAGGAAAAAAAAATAGTGTATTAGATGTACATTTTTTTTCTTTAATATGTTGGTTGTTTATGACAGTACTTACCAATAAGGACAAAAGTGGGTGGCTGCTGTCCTTTTCCATTCATTGTTTTGTAGCCCTGGGGTCTGCTCTGCTTATCATCAGTTCTTAGTTTTTGGATACCATTAAATGAGCAAACCTACAGAGTTCAACAGAAAATGTCAAAACAAAGTTAGAAATTTTAAGGACAAGGCAAAAATACAGATGTTTCTTAATTCATTGTATTATATATATCATATATATTATCATATATATATATATATATCATACGTATTACATTACTGCACTTTTATTAATGCAAAATAAGAGAAGGAACAAAAAACAGATAATTGAATTGGTAAAAATGATTGATTGTGAATCTGATTGAAACAAAAACCTGAGTACAATACTTGACTTTACGTATACTGTAAGTCAATAGGGAGTAATATGTGCCTGTTCGTTCGAAGGGTACAAGAATAGCTGGCGTCTGGTCAGTTGTGGAGTGCCAATCTGGACAAAAGTCCAGGACTAATTTCTGATGCCAGTCCATTCCCGATTACCTGTCACTAATGCCAATGAAGAGTGCTTTTTATCAAAGCAGGCTCTGGCATAAAATAGACTGAGGTCTGCTGTGCAACAGGGAAGACACAACAGTCTAACTGTGATGCCCCTTGGGATTGAGAGGCTTCAACAACTGGATTTCACAGAATAAAAGGATTTTGCTGCAATGAGCACCAGAATAAAACACTTACAAAGGTAGAGATATATGTTTTACTATTATGTTATTCTGTGCTATGCATTCACCTCAGGTTTGTGGATGTTGTGCATTGGCTTAAGCTTAAAACCAGACTGCTCCGGTCACTGGTAGGTGAACAAGTGATCGCGGATCCTATTGAGAATGACCCTAAGAAGGACCATACCTGGAACTGAGAGCAGTGTTATCCCCCTGTAGTTGCTGCAATACTAGCGATCACCTTTCCCTTTCCAGATAGAGATGACAAGTTCCGTTTTCCAGTCAGGTGGGCTGGTGTCTGGCTCCCAGATGGAAGCAAAGATTGCTTGCAATGTCAGGATGTCAGCCTTACCACCAGCCTGGAGAAGTTCACCCTGGACACCACAGATCCCTGTAGCCTTCCCTACCCTTAGCTGGTTCACCACCTGTGCAATCTCAGTGAGACTGGGTGGATTACAGCTAATTGGAGGATCACCTTCAAGAACTGTGGACCCAGTGATGTCAAGCATCCCGGCCAGAGGATCAGCTTTGAACAGCTGCTCAAAGTAGCTTACACAGTGGGTCACAACTGCAGCATCATCCATATGGACCATTCCATCACCTGCACTAACTGCGACTCTCCAAGGAGCAGATTCACTTTTATTCCTCTCATTTCCTCCGTAAGCAGGATGTGGGTCACTAGACCATTGATGGTGAGTCACTTGTGCACAGATTCTCTTATCTCTATCAGAGTTTTCACAGTCATCCTTCTCAGTTCCCAGTACAGACCAGAGTTGCCATTAAGCTGTGTGCTGTGACTCCACTCACTGATATCCAGGGTGCCCTGCAAGATGAAATACCTCCTTCTGCGAGCACTGGCAACACCAACACAACCCTCAGCAACTTTCAGGGTCTTGTCACGGAAGGTCTCCCACATCACATTGGCATTGGTAGTCGCACCCAAATCTGTAAGTTCCTCACGCAAACTACGTGCAAACTCATTAGAAACAGCCTGATGTTGAAGTCTGACTAGGTCCAGTCTCATTCTCCCAGTAGGTGATAGCCAACTGGACCTAAGCTGGCTCTTCAGAATAGCAACAACAAGTCTGCGGTCTCAATTCACAAACTGAGCACTTCTGTAGACCCAGCAGTTCTGTAGGAGGATCCAGCATCTGCCCACAAGGATGTGATCGATCTCCTTCACGGCACCACCAGTACTGGAGTACCAAGTCTAAAGATGTGCCTCATGGTGCTGGAACCAGGATTTAGCGATCCCCAGCTCCTGACCTTTTGCAAAGACAAGGAACATGGAGACACTTTCACCATGGTCGCCAGACCCATAGGGTCCGACACTATCCTTATAGCCTACCCTGTCAGTGCCAGTGGTCGCATTGATGTCACTTTGTGGGCACCCTTCATCCACCAAGTGCAGTTGCAAATGAAATTTCTCCCTCATTGAGATATCACTCACCGTGGTTAGAACATACACTGAGACATCAGACTAGACAGTGCCTTAACCTGAGCCTCATAATATGCTGTTCGAAAAGAGTGACATTGGACACCATCAGAAGGAGCCGATCTGCCACAGAATCAGCTACTCCCTGCATATGACAACCGTCAAAGCAACCAGACCAATAAAAGGTGTACCTACCTACAGAGATCTGGCCAGTCCCATGTCTGCACAAGTCAGAGAGTAGCGCGACTGAAATATGGAGTTTATGAAGCTCCTCTGACAGCAAAGGAAGATGGTCATCATTCCGGAGAGACAAGGTATTCCATGCGCCTACCTGGATGGACCTCCTCAAATTGGGACCTGAGTGCTGCCGTGCAGAGGGTGATGCCTCAGCACCACACCAGTTCTGATCCCCAACAGGCCTGACCCCATTGGCTCTCTGGTGGTTTTGACTCTTCCGGGGATGAGGCTCCCGAGGGCTTTCCCCCATCCCTTCATAATACAAGCAGCGTTTTTGTGGGTGGCTGTAGAAAAGCTACTCCCACAGACAGCAGATAGGAGTTTTCCCTGTAAGTTGGAGGGCTGCTTGCAGGGCCGGATACAGTTTAATGTCATTCCCAGGACTAACAAAGGGAACGCTTTAATAGTATTTAGGAGGTAGGTAAATGGTTGTTCTGCCTCTTGAAGTTAAAGCACAGATATTGTTTGAATGAAAGATCTGGAGATGAAACATAGTCAAGAAGCCAGGCCAAGTTGGATACCAAAAGGTCAAAAACCCCAACACTAAACCAAAATTCTTAGTAAGGAAAATACATGCAGAGAATTGTTAGCCAGAAAAACAAGTAAAGAAAAACCCAACTGGCAAATCTTTGTGAATGGTATCTGCAATCTCAGACAACCAGGAACTGCATGATGCTGACTTTTATATCTCTGACCCTGTGATGTCACAAATCACACAGTTCTGGTTGACCTTGCCTAACAAAGGCATAGCAGCCATCAACAGAAATTCCTCAAAATGTTGATACCTGCATGAAAACAAAATGCAATTACTAGGAGAACTGTACAAATTGTTAACATTGTGAAAAAAACTCTATGAACAAAACAACACATGTCAGAGTCAGTGGGCTTCAGAACCCTATTCTGTACATTACCCTTTTGATAAAAGCCCAAGGAACACTTGGAAAAAATGAAGTCAAACAGCTGATCATTAACAGTGGTCAGGCTAACCTGCCAGATAGACAGGGAGGCAGGCCTGAGAACGAAGACCCAGTGGGGTGACATGTTCCTGTTATGGTCTCTTCTTATGTTACTTTGAGCACTCTCTTTGTGTACCCCTGTGTGTTTCTTTTCTTCTCTTGGCAATAGCTCAGCTTTTGAAGAACGTCAAGAGGTCGCTGTTCATTTTCATCAGACACGGACTGTAGATGCACATCACGGGGGGGCTGCTCATTGAAACTGATCTCTCATAGGGACCTGGGCATCAATTTGAAGGCTTCTGTTTAGTGGGCTCAAGTTTGTCTTCTTAAGTATAAAACAGACTGCAGATCCGGAGCTTATCAAATTCAAATGAGAAGAGGTTTAACCTTTCATCAGGTAATTAAGGAGAGGATCAGATACAGCACACACAGATTCGTCCTAGAGTTTCATGGCTTTTATTTCGCAGTGCTGTACTCTCAAGTCAAATACGTCCCGTGATATATCATCATTTCCCCCTCAACGCTAATATTTGTTTTCATGTCTATTTTTGTGCCACACAATGCATTTATTATAATCTTGCTTCAAGGTAATCCTTCAGAACAGGTTGCAGGACAAAGAGAAGTGAAAAGGAACATAGAACTGCTTTAAAAATGAGAAAGTTTGGACTTTAAAAGAGATGGTATGCAACTTTAATACTGACCATTGACCATCAAAATAAATGGAAAATTCCTACAGAAGCCATTTTTTTATGGCATTGGGCCACTATAAGCCACCAGAATAGCTTTACTAGGGAATTGTAACACCATTCTTACAGACAAACTTCCATTATTTGCTGTTGTGATGAAGGTGATGGGAAATATAATCTCTGCTTGCTTCAGTGATCCATTGGGTTAGGTTCTTGAGAATGAGTCTTGGCTATTTAAACTTTTCATTGCTTTTCATTTTAAATGGTAGGCATAGTCAGCCTGGAAAAGTCCTTCCTTATGGGGATACAAAATCTTCACTATGAATATAATCCTTCAAAATTGAAAGAAAGACTGGTGCAGTGACTACAGTATTGACCTTAAGTCCTTAGGTTGCTGGTTCAGATGTGTGAATGTGCACAAGTCACTGAACTAGCTGGTGCTCGAATTATAGACAAATATGTGTAAACGACTATAATGTGTAAGTTACCTTGGATCACAGTGTCTGCTAAAATAAGCAATGCCAGGAAAATGCTTTCCACATTGTGAAAGAGCTACCAAGGATACAAGTATTTGGACCTGTAGACTTCTACAGGTGGCATGCACTGAGAACATAAGAACATATGAATAAACATTTAATTTGACAACGAGAGGAGACCATTTAGTCCATCAAGATGGTTTGTTTAGCTAAAAGCTAACAGAAATTAAATAAAGAAAATAATTTAGATTAATAATAAATATAAAAATTAATACTAAAAATAAAAAATACTATATTTAAATTTCCCCACGGGATTAATAAAGTTTATCCAATCTAATCCTGTGGTGGGCTGGCACCCTGCCCGGGGTTTGTTTCCTGCCTTGTGCCCTGTGTTGGCTGGGATTGGCTCCAGCAGACCCCCGTGACCCTGTAGTTAGGATGTAGCAGGTTGGATAATGGATGGATGGATGGATCCACTCTAATCAAAACTTCCTCAATATCTCATCCAGATACTTCAGAAAGATTGTTAAAGGATAAGTTTGGTATTTTTCAAGTCAAAGTTATTTCTTCATAAACATGATATATATGCATTTGCCACACAAAATTGTGTTCTAAAGCATTTTCTGTAAATTTTCTATAAATTAAAAAAATATATATATCTTGCCCTCGCTGCCACTTTACAATAGAAGGCATTAGGGCATGGGGCATCACCAGAAAATAAAAGCTTACAAATATACTGAATACGTCCAAGACAGCTGTCGAGTATTGATCCGCATTTTGTGATGACACACACATTGTAAGATAGCTTATGTACAGTATGAGGTGAGACACAATAATAACCGGACTGGGCTTGGGGCTTTCCTGGAAAACCATCTGGAATCATAGAACTATATCCCCTCCTACACGCCCTCTCAAAACACAGACTGGCTAGGTGTATCCTGTGAAAGGCCCAGGCAGTATTTGCACAACAATCACTACATGAGTTGCCGCTATAATGTCAGGTGAAAAAAATCGAAAAGCGAATCGACATCAAATTTCTCACGAAATTGAACAAAACGACCACAGAAACTTATGAAATAATAAAAACGGTGTATGGTGATAACAGTTTGTCTCGTACACCCACGCTCTTCTCGGATGGATGAAAATATCAAAATGGTGAATCAGATTGTTCGAAACTGTTTTTTCCACAAAGCAGTTTTTGACTGACAAAAACATTCCTGTTCTCGATCATCCTCCCTATTTGTCCTATTTAGCGCCCTATGATTTTTACTTGTTCCCGAAAATCAAAAGTAACCTGAAGGGAACACATTTTTCTTCAGTAGATTAAGTGAAGACAGAAACGATAAGCCTGCTGAAGAGCCTCAAGCAAGAAGACTTCCAGCACGTACGTATGGAGCAGTGGAGAGATCAGGTGGGGGAGTACAGTATATAGAAGGTGACAATGTGTAGAATGCTGTAATTCATCAATAAGTATTTTTTTTTACTAATCTGGTTATTTTTATGTCTCATCTCGTATTGTATGTCATTTTTTATCAAAAAAATTCCCAATATTATGAGTTTTGGCCATTTTAAAAGAAGACCCGTGTGCACATCATCTCAGCATTTGTCGTCTTCCCCCATTATCTTTTATCCCCCAGGATGTGATTTCTTTTTGAATGATGTTTTGTGTCGCGTGGTTGGTTTTGTTTTGTTTTGTTCATTTGAGAACTCACACAAGCAAATTGAAAATGTATGCTTGCCACAAGAAAAACAGTACCAGGAATATGCAATACAACGATTACGTATTTCTAAATCCCTTTTCTTGTCACAAACGTGCATCAGAAACACAGAAGGCATGTTTTCTTCGACTGAATCTTTTGCCACTTCATCGATAAGTCTTTAGGCTTTTATTTTCTGGCGATGCCCCATTAGCCTCTGACGACAAGATATTTTTTTTAAATTTATAGAAAATGCTTAACTTTAAAACACAATTTATTTTGATAAATGTACATATACCATGTTTGTGAAGAAATAACTTTGACTTGAAAAACACTCAACTTATCCTTTAAGGTTTTTGCTTCACATACAGTAACACACACATATGCTCGTTTGCTTATTGAAATCAGGGTACAGGATTGCTCCTCTAACCACATGACATTTTTCCACCTCTAGTGGTCTTGGCACCAATTTACTTTGCAAAAATCCACAATGGACCACAACTCACAGTACTGTATGTCTCAGTGAAGTTCTCACTGGATGATTCTGAGTGACATTTGCGCTCAGATAATCTATAATTGCTTGTCTGTGTTTCCTTCCATCTCAACTCAATGAATAGCTGTCACAGTTAAAGGCGTATACACTTTTCTTTGTAGTTATCCCATGATGATGATGACTTTCCCTCTGACATCCATGCCAACATCACCTAAGCTACTGCACCTAATGATACGTCACCAAGTTGAACAGCCTCTGAAAAATCTGGGCTAACACTCAGCACTTTCTTGAACTTACTGAGATGTCTTCTTTCCGCTATCGTAAGTAATTTAAATAGAAGTTGCAGGTCAGCCCAGCATTTTTAATCTTGACCTTAAGTATGATTGAATATTATTTGTTTAATAACCTCAGCACCCCTACCTGTGTTGTAGAACGTGTTTTCAATTCATTCACTCAGTTGAGCATTTATTGTGGCAGTTCCCTTTGTGTCATGTGCCACCCAATCTGACGCTCATCACTTTGCAAATAGCACATCATTATGCTGAACTAATGTAGCGGAATAATTTTTTTGTACACATTATATTTAATTCTCTGCACTCTGTATAGTAAGTATATTATAAAATTAAATTGAGTTGAGCTGAAAGGAATGAGTGACAGAAGTCTTTCACCTCATGGTGGTGGAATACAACACGGCACATTAACAGCCAGGCGTCAGGAGGCTCTTATTAACAAACTAGGCTGACCCACCTTCACTTCTTAAGGCAATTCAATATGTAGATCGATTTGATATTTTATACAAACTCATTAATTTGATTATATTGCATTTAAGCGGTATTACTTTAATACTCGTAGTTTCTGTTATTTTTGTGATGAAATTTAAACTTTTTTTCTATATTGAGGTCGCCCTTTTGAACCCCACCTGACATTCACTACGCGGTGAGGCATTTGTACTCCATCAACATTAATTATTTCCAGGGACATAATTGTATATTTATCCAGCGCATCGCGCACAAAAGCAAGGGAACGATGGGAGCACCAGAACTCTACTCACATCATGTCGCTTCGTACTGCAAGCTGCAAGTAGTAAGTCTGTGATAAGCGGAATACCGCTGCGCTTTCCACTCACGGACGGAAGGACAATCCCGACCGCTTTATATAGTAAGTAAGAAAAAGAAGATATCGCACAGTCTGGAGTAGAAAATCATCTGTTACCTGGAAAATGAAACTACAAATCCCATCGCATTGCAAAATGGACGGGCGTGTGTGAAACTCCGCGCCTGCGTAGCACTCACGGGACGGAAGGACAATCCCGACCGCTTTTATATAGAAGGATGTCTTCACTCAACAAAAGATGGCAATGAAAAGAGCTGACATGAAACCTTTTCTTGCTATTTTCTGTCAATTCCAAACAGTGCATTCCTTCTAGTGACTTAAAGTGAAGCATGCTGGGTTTTCAAGGTAATGTCATTTGCGACTGGGCCCATCACTGGATTCAAGCACTTGGTAAGAGCACTACCAATAGACGGGGGTCTGCAATTTAGACATATTAGCAGGCTTGTGGCTCTTCAAGGAAGACATTGAGAGTTTTCAAGTCTTACATTTCAAGAATCTTTTCATAACCTTTAGACCCTAAAATAAGAGAGAGACAGAGAGAGAGGGAGGGAAGTTATGTTTCCATCCATCCATCATCCAACCTGCTATATCCTAACTACAGGGTCACGGGGGTCTGCTGGAGCCAATCCCAGCCAAAACAGGGTGCAAGGCAGGAAACAAACCCCGGGCAGGGTGCCAGCCCACCACAGAAGTTATGTTTCGGAAATCCTAAATATCTCCAATTGCAACACAGACCATTACAAGCCAATCACTCCGCCACAGCTGGCATTTGACTCGGATTACCCGCTTTACAAAGACGCTGTCACCAGGCAAATCATTCATCCAGCAGGCTGCCAAAACTCTCGGGCTTTGCAAGGGAAATCAGTGAAAGGAAAAAGGCCTCCTTGTGTATATTCGTCCAGATGATGCTTGATTTTTTTCAGTGCTGACTCTCAGCAGAAGACTGAAACACTAAATAAATTGAAATATGAATATTCATTATTATACATCTTTACATGGAGCAGACACTGGCAAAGGCCCACTCTGTACCCATTCAAATGGCATCTTCATTACCCCTCTGTGTCCCATATTTCTATTATTCTGTCTGCATTTGTTCTTACAGTCATTAAAAATCTAACAAGTCTGATGGTGTTTGTTCAGGTTGGCAGCAGTTGTTCACCATACTAAGGCTGCCTCAACAGCATACCACAGCCCTACAACTGCCCAGAGCCGTGCCTCTCCTATCTGCCCTGTGGGCATCACTTAGTTGCTTTCAATGCTGTGAGGGAGAGACAATTCACTTTTGCAATCGTTCAGCCATTCCTCTGTAGTTAGGGTACAAGAATAAAAGCAAACTCATCCAATGGGACTCAATTCAAGGTGCTAAGTGCATCACAGTTCCGACAAAGAAATTCCTAGTTTACGTTTTTAGTAGATAACCAACCCACCTGAATTGTGATAATACTATTGTCTGCTTAGGGTGTCCCGTGACTCGCAGCAGTGAACAAAAACTGAGGAGACCACAGAAAGATGAACTGAAGGCAAACTTCTAAAATGAAAGCAGAAGACAACATGGCAAAAAAGCACTGATGTTTTTAATAAAAGGACACTCTGCAGTGTTGGCATGATTTCTTCAGAAGGTCATTTTAGGTATACTGTGTGATAGCTGCTGCCTCAAGGCTTCAGAGGCCTGAGTGACAAATCCAATGTGGATCAATTTCGGTGTGAATTTTGCATGTTCTCCACATGGGCTCTGGTCCCTTTGAAATGCAAAATGTCCAATATGGATAATGAATTGATGGACAAAAGAATGAAACAACAAGATTACCACTTCTTGGAACATTCAAGCAACTTTAACAAGAAAAGGCCATTCAGCCCATCTATCCACCCGATTTCTCTATAACATTTAGTCAAGACTGGAAGGTCCCAATCTCTAATACATTACTTGGTATTTATAACGCAAGTCTATGGTTTTCTGTGTGAAGAAAACATTCCTAACTTTTTTGTGTATTTACCTTTAACAAGTGTCCAACAGTGCCCCTATGTTTGTGTTGAAGAATCTAACAGCTCCCTGTGTCTACGTGGGTTTCCTCCCACAGTCCAAAGACACGCAGGTTAGATGCATTGGCAGTTCTAAATTGTCCCTAGTTTTTGCTTGGTATGTGTGTGTGTGTGTGTATGTGCGCCCTGTGGTGGGCTGGCGCCCTCCCCAGTGTTTGTTTCCTGCCTTGCGCCCTGTGTTGGCTGGGATTGGCTCCAGCAGACCCCCATGACCCTGTAGTTGGTATATAGTAGGTTGGATAATGGATGGATGGATGGATGAATCTAACTGCCTAGATCTACTGTCCTTCTTCCTTTCTTAATTTAATATGCTTCAATCACGTCCTTTCTTCTTCTCTGTTTGACTAAACTGAAAAGGTTCGACTCCTCATAGCTCTTCTCTGGACTTTCTGTAGTGCTGCTGTGTATTTTTGCAATATGGAGACCAAAACTATACAGAGTACTGCAGATGAGGCCTCACAAGGGTGTTATATAACTTAACATGTCCTCCACACATCGTGAGAGATAACCTAACATCCATTAGCCATCTTGTTGGCTACTACACACTGTCAAGATGTAGATAGTGACGAGTCCACTACGACTTCCAAAGCCTTCCCCTAAGATGTACTTTCAAGTTTTAAACCTCCCTCCTATTGTGTATTCAGGTCTAACAATTCTCCAGCCCACCTCGATTACATTATATTTACTCCCATTCAATTTCATGTCACAAATCCACCCAAGCCTGTTTGCTGTCCAGGTCCCTCAGTAAAGATTCAGCTGATTTGATGCTATCTGCTACTCCACCTAGTTTAACGCTTAACCAACTTGTTGTTTGTATTTAAATCAATATTGTTCACATCAGTTAAAAACAGCAGAGGTCCTAGCCCCGAGACACTGCTTTTAAGATCACGTTCTTCATATCACCTGCTTAAATGCACCCCTTGTGAACGCTTGCTGCCTTGCACTTGAGCCAACTGACTGAACCAGGATGCTTCTTCTACCCTTTAATTCCTTCCCCTCTGATAAACTCATTTACTTATATAGAAGAGAAAAAAATTATATATTAGCATAAATAGCCATAAAAAGTAATTAAAAGCTTCTGAAACATTAGATTAAGCATAAATTAGAATGTCAAGCAAATAAGATAAGTCAAGCAAATAGTTATCTAAAAAATCAGGCATATTGCATTTTCTAGTAAAAAAGGAAAATTACCAGTATTAAGAGAGGAAGGATAGAACAGGGCAAGAATGACGCACAGAAACTACCCGAGGACAGGATAAGGAGGAATGAGAACACCTGTGTTCAAGGCTAGGAAGCTGAGGAACGATACCACAGACTTAATATATAAAAAATGGCTCTGGTAGGCACGTAAGAAACCAGCTGGCGGATTTGGTCTCGTCCGATGCGAGAGATGGACGTCTGAAGTGGAGCTCCGCTAGCAGTGGTGCTATTTTTCATATTATTTGCTTATTATTCTGAGATATCCTGTATTTATTCAACCCGAGAGGGACCGCTACAGTATATGTAAACACATATAAACATGGCCAACAAGAAGGGGGGTCCGAAAGAATCGAAGACTAAAGCTACATCCAAGCTGCGATCAGCAAGCCCTAGTTCGAGATACAGCCTCTCAGAGACAGACCTGGATCAGATGGGCGAAAGTACAGACTCCTCGGGACCACGGTCCGCTACATCGTCGCCTGCTGAGAGCGAAAAGGGGAGCGAAGGTGCGATCGTGAGTGCAGATGTGGATAGCTCGCCGATTGGAGAGGATTACCTGAAACTGGAAAAGGCCGGGAGGTCCGCGGCTTCAGTTACGCAATCACGCTGGACTGGAGCAGCGGGGACACCGCTTCAGCAGAGTCTGCTGCTTCATCTACGGTACAAGAAGGCACATTTGAGCTATCTGAACTGAAAGTGTTGCTCGCTGACCTCAGGCAAGATATAAAGAAAAGCGAGAAGGCTAATGAGAAAGCAACGGCAAAGGCACATGAGAGACTGAAACAGGAGATGAAACAGGCCAATGAATGTCTGCGACAGGAAATCCAACAGGCAAATGAAAGGCTTCGTCAAGAGGTACAGCTTGAACTTCGACAGGTGCTGGGTAAAATTGAAGAGCGCATTGAGAAAAACTCGGCTAAACTGAGCACGCTTGCTGATCGATTGGAGCATCTTAGTGAGACATTCACGAATCGGATCGAAATAGCCGAACATCTAGCTGCCAGTGCCGAGGAAAGAGCAGTAAATGTCAGTTCGGAATGTAAAAAACTCGGAGAAAAACTTGGAGACAGACTGGCTGCTTTAGAAGATGGGAATAGAAGGTATAATGTCAGAATTGAAGGCTTGCCGGAGAATCGAGAAAGTTTAAACCCGGTGAAATTCGCAACTGAACTTTTTTCTAAAATAATCGGGGCGACTTTAAAGCAGAATCTGAGATAGCAGCGGCTTACAGACGCGGATCAAACACCGCCAGACCCGACCAAGATCTTTTATAGTCCGCTTTGAACGATTATCATTTAAGTTAGAGGTGATGGAACTCCTCAGGAAAAAAAGGAAGATATTATATATGAAGATTGCCAATTCGTCTTCCCTGACTTCTCTCCAGCAACAGCTATCAAACGCCGCCTTCTATAATATTAAACAGCGCTACGGCAAGCCAATGTCAAATACGGCCTCCTGTATCCGCAAAACTGAAAGTGGAATGGCAGGGCATTTCTATGTTTTCGCTAGCAAGGAGGAGGCAGAAAATGAGTTAAGAAAGCTGATCCCGGGACTATTCTGATACATAATTGTGAGTCATGGCGGTAAATGATAAAGCTAGGATTAATAATCTACTGTCTGATCTATTTGTTTTAAAATACGGGTTTTTATCAGCATATATTCTCATATTCTTATATTATTATTACTTACTTATTACTTATCATTACTTAGTATTACTAGGGCTAAATGTTTGTGTTTTATTGTGCTTAATTACGTTTTCCTCCTTTTTTTTCTTTTCTAATTATTTCATGTGTACCCTAAATGAGACTGTTCAATATCATACCCTTGGTTTGCTGTTATTGCTATTACTGCATTAAGACTTGTTATGCTTGTTTTGGACACATCTTTAACACCATCACCTGGGTTTATTATCTGGGGATATCATCTTAATGCACTAAAATTGATGAAGATTATATGTATGTATGTATGTATATATATATATATGTATATGTGTATATGTATATATATATATATATATATTAAGTGCAAAATTCTTTTCTTTCTTTTTCCTCTTTTAAAGACTATATTGGTAACAGATATCTCTATCTTTTAACCTTAAAGCCACTGCATGGGGGCTTGATGTGCTTTGGACGTGCTCTGTCTCTGGGTATGTCAGAGGACTGGGACTGCATGAAGTGGGTTTTAGCCTCACCTGGGGAGGCAAAAAGGGAGGGCGGGGGTTAAGGGGGGAAGAGAAAGAGAGCAGGCTTGATCTATATCTAATCTATCATCTCAATCTTTATAATTATAACTATCAACGTAATAATAAGCTGCATGGCAACAACTCTTGGGGGAATAGGAAATTAAGACCTAAACTATTTCACTTCCAGTTAAGACTATAATATGACACCAAAAACTCAGAATCAGTGTCTCCATGATGGGACAGTTAACTCGTAAGCTGGAATGTTAAAGGCCTGAATCACGAATTAAAGAGAAAGAAAGTACTTTCTCACCTAACAGGTCTAAATGCTAAAATAGTATTTTTACAGGAAACCCACTTACTAAGTAAGGATCAGTTCCGCTGCAAAAGACTGGACTGGCCAAATGTTCCATTCTAGTTTTACAAAGAAAACTAGAGGGGTGGGAATTCTCATACATAGAACAGTACCATTTGTAGCATCAGATGTAGTATTGGATCCTGAAGGGAGATATGTGATGGTCATGGGAGACTTATCTAACTGTAAAATGATTTTGATAAATGTTTATGCACCTAATGTTGATGATAAGGAATTTATACAAAATTTATTTGCATCCATTCCCAATCTGAACACTCATAAACTTATAATGGCTGGGGACTTTAATTGTGTTCTAAATCCACTTTTAGATAAGACTTCCTCCACAGGGGAACGCAACTAACACCGCAAAGATAATTACAAAGTTTATAACTGATCACAACTTATCAGATCCCTGGAGGTTTTAAACCCAAATTCAAGAACATATTCTTTCTACTCACCAGTACATCATTGCTACTCAAGGATTGATTACTTCTTTATAGATAATAACTTCTTGCCTAAGATTAAATCTTGTAAATACGATGCTATTGTTATTTCAGACCATGCCGATGATCTTGGAGCTGAAATTACTAAGCCCCATACACTCACCCCAGAGATGGCGCCTCAATCCGCTTCTATTAGCTGACGAGAATTGTACTGAATTTATATCCAAACAAATTGAATTCTTTCTAGAGACAAATACATCCCCTGAGATCTCTGCAGGAACACTCTGGGAAACTCTTAAGGCCTTCTTAAGAGGACAGATTATCTCATATCTTTCCCACAGAAATAAATCCGCGAAGAAAGTAGCAGAGATAAAAAGCGAAATTACTAAAATAGATGAAGAACATGCCAGACTACCAAGCGAGACTCTACATAAGAGGAGGCAGGCTCTACATTCAGAATTAAACCTCTTGACAACTAAAGAAACCGAACAACTAATTTACAAATCCAGACATCATTATTATGAACATGGAGAGAAAGCTAATAAGCTTTTAGCGCAACAAATTCACAAGCAAGAAGTGCGCAACGCAATCTCGTAATTACTAACACGAATGGAGATAAAATCATCGAACACAAAAATATAATGTGCACTTTTAGAGACTACTATAAATCCCTATATACTACTGAGTTTAAAGAAGACAATATACAATCTAATGCATTTCTGGATAAATTACAGATACCACAAATTGACGCTATTAGTGTGGAGGAGCTCGATAAACCTCTGTCATTATCAGAATTACTGGATGCTATAAAGTCACTCCAAGGTGGAAAAGCAGCAGGCCCTGATGGCTACCCTGCAGAGTTTTACAAGAAATTCTCCGCTCAGCTAGCTCCCTCCTATTAGCAACATTTACAGAAGCCAGAGATAACCAATCTCTTCCACAAACCTTTCGCCAAGCACTAATCACTGTCTTTCCAAAACAAAATAAGGACTTATTACAATGTGCATCATACAGACCAATTTCACTTCTGAATAACGACGTTAAAATACTCTCTAAAATCATAGCTAGAAGGATGGAGAAAGTGCTCCCTCAATAATATCACAAGACCAAACTGGATTTATTAGGGGCCGACACTTATCTTCAAATCTTCGACGCCTGTTTAATGTAATATACTCACCAACTAAATCAAACACCCCAGAAATATTATTATCATTGGATGCAGAAAAGCATTCGACATGATTGAATGGAAATACCTTTTACTATTTTGGAGAAGTTTGGGTTTGGCCCAACATTTGTGCATGGATTAAATTACTGTATACTAACCCAGAAGCTTCAGTTTGCATCAATAACATTTGCTCAGACTACTTTAAACTAGAACGTGGCACAAGACAAGGATGCCCTTTGTCACCACTGCTGTTTGCAATTGCCATTGAACCACTGGCAATACATTGTCGAAATACTGATCAGATAAAGGGGATTAGCAGAGAAGGACTGGAACAGAAAATCTCATTATATGCAGATGACATGGTACTGTATATATCGGATCCAGAAAATTCTGTGCCTGCAGTCTTAGCAGCACTCACAGAATTTCAAAAGCTCTCTGGTCTCAGAATTAATCTGAATAAAAGTGTACTCTTTCCGTGAATTCGCAAGCATATAATATTAGATTAGACACCCTTCCTTTTATCATTGCAGAACAGTTTAAATACCTCGGGTAAACATCACAAGTAAACATAAAGCTCTTTATCAAAAAATTTCGTGTCTGTATGGAAAAAATTAAACAAGACTTGCATAGATGGTCAACCCTTCATCTCACACTAGCTGGAAGAATTAACACTGTTAAGATGAATATTCTTCCTAAGCTCCTTTTTTTATTTCAAAACATACCAATATACATTAATAAATCGTTCTTTAAGCAATTAGATTCAACAATAACCTCATTTATTTGGAATTCTAAACATCCACGCATCAAAAGAGCGACCCTACAAAGACAAAAGGCAGAAGGCGGCATGGCTCTACCTAACTTCCAGTTTTATTACTGGGCGGCAAATATACAGTCGATAAGAACCTGGACACAAATAGAAGAACATACACAGGCATGGACCGCAATAGAAGTAAAATCCTGCAGTACTTCTTTGTATTCCTTGCTTTGTGCTCCAATAAACACACGCTATCGGCAATACACTAATAACCCAATTGTGCTCCACTCACTTAGAATCTGGAACCAATGTAGAAAGCATTTTAAGACGGAGAAGCTTCTTTCTGTGGCACCCTGCAAAAGAACCACCTCTTTCAACCCTCACAAACATATGCAGTTTTAATATCTGGAAAAATTTGGAATTAACTTGCTTAGAGATCTTTATATAGACAACGCCTTTGCATCCTATGAACAATTACGTTCCAAATTTAACATTCCAGCTACAAATTTCTTTCACTATCTTCAAATCAGGAACTTTGTTAAACAGAACCTTCCAGATTTTCCTCATCTTGCACCCTCATCCACGCTGGAAAAATTATTGCTCAATTTCAAGGAGTTAGACTCCATCTCTACAATATATAAAATCCTTTTACAATCCCTTCCTTTCAAAGATCCAAGAGGACACTGGGAAAATGACCTCTCAATTAATATATCAGAAAAGGAGTGGAAAGTAGCAATGCAGAGAATTCACTCAAGCTCCATATGCAAAGCATACAATTATACAACTCAAAATTATATATCGAGCACATCTGTCTCGACTAAAACTCTCCAAAATGTTTCCAGGGCATGATCCAACCTGCGAACGTTGCAACCAAGCCCCAGCCTCACTAGGTCACATGTTCTGGGCCTGCTCCAAATTAACATTATTCTGGACAAAAATTTTTAATTACCTCTCAGACAGTCTTGGACTCACAATCCCTCCTAACCCATTAACAGCTGTGTTTGGGGTTCTTCCAGAGGGTCTTAAAGTGGAGAAAGACAAACAAACTGTGATTGCATTCACTACACTGTTGGCACGCAGACTTATTCTGATAAACTGGAAGAACCCAAACTCTCCTCTTTAAGTCAGTGGGAAACTGATGTGTTATATTATTTAAAATTGGAAAAAATCAAATACTCAGTTAGAGGATCTGTGCAGACTTTTTTCAAAACATGGCAGGATCTAATCAGTAATATTTTGAAATGATTTTATAAAGCACAGAGAATTTGTTGATTTAGGTATTTTTAAAAGCCTTAAATTTTACACCGTTTGGCTTGCTCTCTCTCTCAAGGGTGGGGATCGATCTGTTCTTAGCATAATTCTTTTTTTTTTGTAAAAACTTGATTGCTATGTATTGATTGTAATAAAATTAATAAATAAATAAATAAAAAAAAAAAAAAAAGAAACCAGCTGGATTGGTGAATTCCCAAAAAGACAGCAAAAGGTTTTTGCTATAAACAAGGTCACAATGATGTAATGCATGAAAGTAAAATGAGTATATTCAGGCACTAGCATAAATAAATATAAAATATATTAGAAATTAACTTTAGGGTAGAAATTAAGGCCAATCAAGCATGCCAAGCAAATGATTAAATAAAAGCATATATCATATTTCTTTTTAATTAAAGCTTAGCTTCAGGCCACCATTATAACATAGTTTGAAAGGCTTAGAAAAGGAAATGACACTATAAAAGCCCAAAGATGGAAAAAGGAAAACATCTGCCCGGCCAAAGACCAATCAGAAATAAGCAAAACAGAAACTAGAGATGAACAATGGACAGTAAGAACAGGTGCAGAATGAACTAATTGAACGAGGTCAAAGTGATAAGAAATGATGTGTAAGTTTTGGGGTTTGAACTCTTTCGGGGCTCAGCTCAATTTGGCCATATTGGGTTGAATCCGTGTTATTATTTGTGTTGTTTTATTGCAATAAAGCTTTAAAATTCTGTTTGCCTATCATGAGTCCTAATAGCCTTCATTTTCAGGTAAAAAGTATCTTGGTGGCAATTGTTCGCCACAACACTTACAGAGTGTAAAATAATGTTAAATACAGTTTGTACTTACTGTCTCACTGCTCCTGCTTATTTCAGCTCTAAGTGTAACCATGAACATCTGTTATACTTTGCCAGAGCTATCTGACATCTTGCTATAAAGAAAGACTGACACATATGGAACAGTGCGTCCCAACCGTTGTAGCAAGCCTGAAGACTTTGGTAGAGCTAAATTACAGCAAGGTGCGCTAGTAGATTGTCAAAAGGGTAAAAAGAGCTTACGCTAAAATGGAAAGACAAAAAAATGAAGGCAGCAGCCTTACCAGACGCACTTCAGAAGAGGTCATCCACCTGAAGCTAAGCCTGTTCAGGCCTGGCCAGCACTTGGATGGGACACCATCTAGGAAAAGCTTGGGTTGCTGGTGTGAGGAGTATTTGTGAAGCCATTAAGGGGTGCTTACCCTGTGTTCTGAAATGTGGATCCCAATGTCCCAGTGCAGTGATGGGAACACTATGCTGTAAAAATGGCACTGACCTACAGATGAGACGTAAAGTTGAGGTCTTGACTCTCTGTGCTGAGAAAAGATTCCTGGGCATCCTGGGTAAAGAGCAGGTTGTATCCTGATGTCCCATCTAAATTGCCCACCACGACCTAGTCATTCTGACCCCTAATCACCTCCTGTCTCAAACTGGCTAACTATCTCACCAGCTAATAGTGAATGTTTGGTGAGCGTACTGGAGCAGAAATGGCTGCCATCAACCGGGTGGGTGCTACACATTAGCGGTGCTTGAAGTGGCGCCCCACTCACTTTGAGTAGTGAGAACAGCGCTATATACAGTAAATGTAATTAATAATAATTATTATTATTTTATTATTAAGGCAGGGACAAAAATAGATTTGCCTAAAAACAACACCAAAAAGCAATCCAGATAAACATTAAATAACAATTGTACATTTAAACAAATCCAGGAAATCCAAAAAAAAAAAAAACCCAAAAAGGTTGCTTACCCCTTGTAGTTTGTAGTGATGGCCAAGAACACTTTGTGAATCTGATGTTTTCATGCAGAATGAGCAGTACGAGGGTGTTGTACCGTGTTAGCCATTATGAACGTAGTGAGAAGTCAAGCAAAGTGACACCTTTTATTGGCTAACTAAAAAGATTACAATATGCACGCTTTCGTGGTAACTCGGGCCCCGTGAAAACATTTTATGCTATAATGGAATGTTATTGTGACCAGTTGTGTTGAATGGCAAACAAAGTGAAAAACATCCATGAATAAAAAAAAAATGATTATTTTACTTGTGTCACATAGTCCAAATGTCTGTTATACAGTCGAATGCGCAATGTAAAACGCATGCGTTTCTAAACCATTATTAAAACAGAAATGAGCATTTCCAATAATTTTGAGATGAAGACCTGCCACCTGCCCTCATTCACTGGTTGTGAGTCTTGTCGTCAATGCAAAAGTACAGGATTATGGGAATTCATCTTTCGTTTTTACCTTCTATGCTGATTTAAACCTCAAGTGAAGCCAACTGTCAACATACCTAACAATGGCCATTCGTCAGCGCCCAGAGTAAAGAAGACAGGAGTTCATGGATTCTGACCTGACCTGTCGTCTGTCTGCTTCCCAAATGTCCCCCCCCACCCCAAGTGCTTTGGGGCCAAACAGGTAAGCCCAAATCTTCAGAGTGTAATAAAATATTGGGAACTCCTTTTAGGAAACAACTGACGGTCTTGTTGATTTTAAAGATATTGCCAGGATCGTAGGGCAAGCTGTCAGACAGCTCATCTGCAGTTGAACTGCACGCTGTAGCCTCCCGTGTCACTAGCAGGTGTTGGCTGCCATCTTAAATCAATATTTGTGCTCCATATGCCCAGAGGGACATTACCATATCAATGTTTCTGCTGGCCCCATCACGGACACCACGTGCTAATTCTCACTTGTATTTATTGTTAACCAGCTGTCTTGCTTTGCTCAGGTGTCCGTGCTTTTCGCTATTAGATTGTTTAGTTAGCCACATCTGGTGAGGCCATTGAAGACTTTCTCATTCAAAGCTGTCAAGAGGCTCAGATGAAGAAATAGGGTTGTGTTTATTTAAAGAAAGGACACACTGCCCGGTTGATTTTGAAAGGCGTGAGTGTCCTGTGACAGGGTGCTGTTCCATCCTGGGCACGTTTCTGTATTGCACCTTGTTGTTGGGTTAGGTGGCTAAGGAAGATGAATCGTATCAGCCTTTTCATTGTTCACACCATCTGATTAGCACTGCTGCTTATCTAAAGTATACTGTATAAAACACGTCAAGAACATTAGCACAATTGGGATAAAATGGGACATGCAGCCCAGCAACTCATCCATCCTATTCACATACGTTATCTAGAATATCAAGTCAAGATTTGAAAGTCCATAAAGTCCTACACTCCACCACAGTACATCGTCATGGTTTTGTATGAAGGAGAACGTTTGTGTGAAGTTTGAACTTAACAAATTTCCAACCAAGTCCAAATGTTCTTGTCCCAGGATTTATTTTAAAGTAACAGCTGGGAACCACTGTACTAAATCCCTCCATAATTTTAAACACTTCAGTCCTGTCACCTCTTAAACTGTTTGATTAAACTAAAAAGTCCTTCACTCCCTCCTTGAAAGTCAAACCTCTCAATCCCAGAATAAGCCCAGTCAGTCTCTTCTGGGGACTTGATGGGTGCGAGTGAACTGGGAGATGGTTGCTACGTATTGGTCGAGAATTTGACAAGTGAGGACATCAACCTGCTGGCTTCAGCAAAATTTGCCCTACGTGCCGGGTTGGACTTCCTTTTGCCTTCAGAACTGCCGCAATTCTTCAAGCCATAGAATCAACAAGGTGCTGGAAATATCAAGAACTTTGGTCCACGTTGACATGAGAGCATCACGCAAGTTGCTGCAGATTTGTCGGCTGCACATCCACAATATGAATCTCCCATTCTCCACACACTGAGGAGAGGCAAGAAACATGACAGCCCGCATGGAGTTTGCTAAAAGACACCTGAAGGACTCTGAGATGGTGAGAAATAAGATTCTCTGGTCTGATGAGACCAAGATAGAACTTTTTGGCCTTAATTCTAAGCGGTATGTGTGGAGACAACCAGGCACGCTCATCACTTGTCCAATACAGTCCCCACAGTGAAGCATGGTGGTGGCAGCATCATGCTGTGGGGGTGTTTTTCAGCTGCAGGGACAGGACGACTGGTTGCAATCGAGGGAAAGATGAATGTGGCCAAGTACAGGGATATCCTGGACAAAAACCTTCACCAGAGTGCTAAGGACCTCAGACTGGGCTGAAGGTTTACCTTCCAACAAGACAATGACCCTAAGCACACAGCTAATATAACAAAGGAGTGGCTTCACAACAACTCTGTGACTGTTCTTGAATGGCCCAGCTAGAGCCCTGACTTAAACCCAATTGAGCATCTCTGAAGAGACCTAAAAATGGCTGTCCACCAACGTTTACCATCCAACATGACAGAACTGGAGAGGATCTGCAAGGAGGAATGGCAGAGGATCCCCAAATCCAGGTGTGAAAAACTTGTTGCATCTTTCCCAAGAAGACTCATGGCTGTATTAGCTCAAAAGGGTGCTTCTACTAAATACTGAGCAAAGGGTCTGAATACTTAGGACCATGTGATATTTCTGTTTTTCTTTTTTAATAAATCTGCAACAATTTCAAAAATTATTTTTTTTGTCTGTCAATATGGGGTGCTGTGTGTACATTAATGAGGGAAAAAATTAATTTAAATGATTTTAGCAAATGGCTGCAATATAACAAAGAGTGAAAAATTGAAGGGGTCTGAATACTTTCCATTACCCACTATATATATATATATATATATATATATATATATATATATATATATATATATATATCTGTCACAAGAGGCCTGGTAATCTATCAGGACTATGTTGGTGAGAAGACAACTCTGCTCCACTTGTGTCCTCCAGCTCTCTCACCCAAACAGAAGAACAAGCTTAGGAAAGTGCAGAAAACAATGCATGAGTCCAGAATAATTATTTGGTTGCACAGTATTCATTTTTGATAACTTACAGTATAGCCACAGTACTTAACCTGAAGCAGATGGGGGCTTCTTGTCTGTTGTGGCCTGACAAACGCTACTGTTGTTGTGCTCCTCGATGTTTAGGGAGTTCGCCCCATCTCTCACAAGAAGCTCTGGCATCTTTGCAGTTCTACTTTGAAAAACAGACATATGCTCACATTACTAACACAGCATACTATTCTCAAACCTGCTTGTGAGAGCCAATCCTTGAAACTTAGTGTTAACTTCACAGAGTGTTTGGTTAATTTGAGTAGAATGTAAGTAGTACAGTACATAGCTACAGAGATAATGGAAGATCTGCTTTATCCCCTCGAAGCTACCACTCTCCATACTCTGATGTAAAAACAGAATGATCTCCATCAGTTAGACAGAAACATGGACTCTTTTGTTAGATGTGTACACTTTTCTGCCCATATACATACTGTACATATTAATGCAGTGTAGCAGCATAAAAACATTTAACTAAGATATACAAGTCTTTAACAAAAAAACATAAGCAGGAAGTTACTGCATTTTTTGTGTGTATGGTTGGCGTCAGGAAAGACACCTAAGTCTAGCAACCTCATTTTAAAATGGGAATAGCTATGGAAGAAGAAGAAGAAGAATTAATATTTCTCTTTGTTCTGTGTTAACTGTTTTTACTTTGAATTTCACTAAAACCTTTCAGCAGAGGCACTTGAACAGTGGATTATTTTTGTTCTGTATGCACCCTACTCAGTCCTCGAACCTTTCCAGTAGCTGAAGAATTCTGGAATTACTGAAAAATGCAGCTACACTTCTAATGTCAAAGTGAAATTCACATTGACCCCCAGCTGACACCAGTTCAATTGGGCACAAGGCAGAATCGATCCTGAACAGAAAAAACAGTAAATTGTGGGTCCCACTCACATGAGGGGCCACTTCAGAAGCCCCTATTAGTGCCCAAAAAAAATCCACAGCAGAATGTGCAAATGCATAAAGGCTGGACCAGGTGTGGGCCTCAAACACACGAATCCAGTGGCCGCATTTAACAAACTTCTCAGAGTAGGAAACAGTAGAAATCTCAGAGTGACGCAAATCTCTTAAGAGCAGGAGTATTAGCATTTTATCAGTTTTCCTAATTTTCTTATATAATATGCTACTGTGGTTGTCCGTTTGTCTGTCCAGGAGTTTAAATCCAAGTAGCTCGCAAATTTGGTACACATATACTACGTGAACGTCTACTATCCACATTCAGAGTGATGATTGACCTCCAAGGTTATTCCTCTTTTTATTTTTATTTTACTGTAGAATCAACTCTCGGCTGTGCAGCACATGGGTACGGGCAGCGTTCTCATTCTCTACCACCTTTGCTGTTACTTCCCCTACCTTTCCATATCTTAAATCATTCTTGAGGCAGATTGAAGACATAAATGTCAGCTTAAGTGAAAATTTAAAGAAACGTACTAAGTAATTGCAATACAAGTACTGAATTAATCAGTTTTAACGAGAAAAGACACCGACAAAAGAAGAGAAGAAGTGGGCCGCTAGGGTGGAGAAAAGAAGAGCTGCTCAGGAAGCAGCAAGCGCATCAACTTCTGAGCAAACAAATGCTAAACGTACAGAGAAAGAGTCTGAAAACTATGAACGCTCAAGTCAAGTGTATCCACTGCATGTTATCGTGTAGTGCGTTGTTGCCGATTTAGAATAATAGTCGAAACAAATCTCATACATTATGATTGCCCCCTCTATGGGGAGAAGTGAAGTGAGGTGCTATCAGCCAAAATGCAAGGGTTGGTAATGTTAAGAGTAAAATATAGTTTTGCCACAGAGATGATTTGGGTATTTCACAACCTGCCATTTCTCAAAATGTGCACCAAACTTTGAACACCCTTACAGCGCGTGAGGTAATGCGCAGATGTACACAGATCCCCTCGACTCCTCATACAAATTGGCACACACATCAAGATCTGTGTAGGGCTGTCGATAAACACACATTTGTAAATCACAAACAATATCACAGTATCAGCACACAGGGAGTCACGGATGTACACTGCATTATGGTCGCCAGCAAATTACCCTGAGAATAAGCAGGGTATGATGGGGGAGTGACAGCAAAGTGTCACATGGCTGTGCTCAGCTCTGCATTTCATAAATTGATGGGACATTCATGTTACACTTTACAATCCAGGGAAGGTTAAAGAAGTCAGGAAGAGACTCCCATGGCATTGGATAAATAGAGCCTGGTAAAAGATAAAGGGGGGTCACAGAGAGAGGCAATGGCATGGCACTGCACAGTCAAAGACGATTGGGAACACCGGAAGAGTGAACTTCAGAAACGGCCAGCTGTCACTTAGCAAAGAATTTCCTGTGGCCACAACAGTACAAAGGCGATTCTCCTCAAAGTGTGGCTGTTAAACAAACGTGCTTGGCTGGTGGTCTTTACTCTCATTCGTGGTGTGTGTGGGTCTCAGGCTTACAGTATTATTCTTGATGTTGTTGTGAAGTGGCAGCAATTACGTGCAGCTTAGTGCAATAACCCACCTTATTATGTTTTCCATCTTCTTTCGTTTGTTTTTCTTCTCTTCCGACTGCTGTAATTAATATGATTGTTATTTATATCATCTTTATGGTGAAGCTGTAGCACTAGCCTCAGAAAACTACAAAGTTTCATCATGATTTTCAACATAACTACAGAATGAGTTTCATTTTGTGGCTTCGGGTGCCATAAAATTGTGACGTCATTCATTCTCAAATGTGGACTCCTACCTCTCACAGGGAGTGGATGGAGGACACTTCATAAATGCTTTTCTTAGTCAGACAATTCTTAGGAGAGATGCTTGAGAAATAGAGGTACAGATGGGCAAGTCAGCAACCACTCTGATAACAACGGTGCAACACACCATCTTCTCCATGAATTGAGCACATTCACCAAAGTTATCAGCAGCCATACCACCTGCACTTCACAACAGGTCACCCACCTGAAGCTAAGCCTGTTCAGGCCTGGCCATTACTTGAATGGTAGACCATCTAGGAAAAGCTTGGGTTGCTACTAGAAGAGGTGTTGGTGTGACCAGCTGGGGGTGCTTACCCCTTTTGTTCTGAAATGTGGATCCCAATGCCCCAGTGCAATGATGGGGACAATGTGCTCTAAAAATGGCACTGACCTTCAGATGAGACATAAAACCGAGGTCCTGACTCTCTGCGGTCATAAAAGATAACTGGGCATCCTTGGTAAAGAGCAGGGTGTATCCTGATGTTCTGGCTACATTGCCCACCATTCTGGCCCCCTAATCATCCCCTGTCTCTAATTCTCTCTCTCTCACACCACTTCACCACCTAATAGCTCATGTGTGGTGTGCATACTGGCACAAAAATGACTGCTGTCGCATCATCCAGGTGGTGGTTGAAGTGGCTCCCCACTCACTACGTACATTGCTTTGAGTAGTGAGAACAGCACTACATGAATGTAATTAAGTATAAAGTTTTCACCACAATTCAATTGGTCATTTATTTCATGCTATGTAATTTTAGAATTTCTTTTACCTAAGTATCTCAAAACAGTAAAAAAAAAAAAATAAATAAAAAAAAAAAAATGAAAGAACATGCTTATCAGTACCTTTTAACAAAATTTATTTCATTGTTATACATAAAACTTTAGTACCATTCATTTTCTTTAATTTATTGCAACAAAACATATTCATATATATATATATATAAAAGAAAATAAAGAAAAAAGTTTTCTTCTTAAATATTAATTCTTATTTACACATAAAATACTAAGTAAAAGCAGCCAAATGCATTATAAAATATTTTGACATTAAGATTCTTCAAACACGCCGAGTACGGCTAAGACCACTGAGGGTACGACTTCGTGGACGGATAATCGGGTTGGAAAGTGCAGACAATAGTGAGGCGTTAAAACCACACGGCCATACGGACGTCACTCACACACTCTAACAGTGATATTTTACAACCCATTGCATGTTGTCCTGCCAGTTTCTAACCTGGTGACGTCCTCGTTGTCTGGAGAACAATGTCACAGACTGCTTCTCATTTCTTTTTTTTTTGTACTTCATTGACTAATACTGCGCTAGTTGAGCACTTGGCTTCTTTGTTGCCTTCATTATTATTCAGCTTTGAGGATTTTCACCGGTGCCTGGCGGCCCTGAAGCAGATGCTTTACTGATTGCATGGAAGACGTGATGCCGTTCCATTCCTGGCTGCTTTGTTGTGTCCTCCCTGTAGGAAATCTGCATGGAGAATGTACAAAAATTAGAAAGAAAGCAGTCCTGATATGTCTAAGTCATACATTTGATTCATATTCGTGTTGGAATACATTTTCTGTATAACCAGCTATCCAGAGTCACCCAGTGAAGTCAGAGGGCATCTGCCACAGCTTTTTACAACCCGCTGCCTAGAATCCCGAGTTAAATAATATTCATATGGAAGGTGCGAGTCAAAGGCAATCATTAAAGCTTCATCTAGTGAGGCGGCTAGAGACTGTCATGAGACTGTCAGTTTGAATTGTAATCTTGCCAGCTTTGCAAAGTTTCACTGAGTGTTTAACACAATTTTGTACGTTTATGTGGATAAATGTTTCCAAGTTTTAATAACTTACTGCTAACTGTAATTGCTCTGAGACTATAAAAAAGGGAAATTGAGCTGAAGGGCTCCATGATGGGGCTCACTTTGAATGCAGTGATATCTAATAAAGACTGACTCCTACAGTAGGTTACGGCGTCCATGTTGGCTGTGCATGTACTTCAGTCGCCTTGAGAGTCAAATGGCATGTACCCAGGTTAACTAGTGACCGCATACTGATGTGATGGACTGACGGTGAAGGTTCCTGCCTTGTACCTCCAGGTCTGCACTCCATGAATTGAAAAGGCAGGACGTAAAAGCTGCTAGAGGCAAGCCCTGGGTGTCAAACTGGCCTTTGAATCTGGAGTTTAAATTTCAAAGACTTTTAAAAGCAAGTCACTTAGCCTGCATCATCAGTAAGCAGCTCTAATGTATTCTTATCTTGTAAGTGACAATACTAATAAAATAATGATTAAAGGAGATGCTTTGAATCTTTTGCTGGGTGACCACTGCTGCACATAAGCCAGTGTAGCAATTTGGGCATACACATTATTATTAGTGGCGTTTTAGCAATCTGTACAGTTTCTTGAAGCAAGAACAGCATACAAAAATGAATGAATGACGTGACTCATCTCAGAAGCAAGTCAGAAGCCATTGAAATGACTGGAAATGAAGAAACGTCAATGCTTTCTTTGCTATGAAGATTTAAAGAATGAATGGGCCTGGAGGCAGCTATGCAATAAGCACTAAAAAGAAGGAAAAAACAAGAAGACAAAAAGAAGCTGATGTGTGACGTACCACTTTTAGAGGCAGTTGTGAGTGAGATATTAGACAAAGAAGAACAGAAGCTGGAAGAAACTGTGCCATAGTGAAGCTAGGAAAGAGAAAAAGGAAATGTTTAGAAACTTGCAAATGCAGAATTAACTCATAAATTCAGAAAATGAATGGATTGACTGATATGTTCAATTTATGATCACTGTTCTCACTTATATTCTAAAAAAAGTCCTGCATCTTCCCTGAAATGTGAAATCTCTGTAGCACATTAGCAGGTCCAGACCTTGGGGTGCCATGCCCAAAACAACCATTTCTGGAGTTCTCCATTTCTCTGAGAGATATCGTAACTGACCTTTTCATTCATAACAGTCGAGAGCTCATTCAGCAAGTCCTTATAGTGTGTCTTCATTTCCTCCTGGTACTCCACCTGATCCTCTTTAATCAGACGCTCATTCACTTCCAAAGCATGCCCGCATGCTTCTGCAAATTGTCTAAAATAAAGTGAAGCAAGACAACAGGATTTATTCATATCTGTACAGAAAATAAATACATTTTTATTGGTTCAATAATGATAAAACAAATCAAGTTACTGAACTAGCAGCCAAAAAAATGTGCTGGACAGAAATCATAAAGCATAATTAGTTAAAAATGGAAGATTTACTTAAGGGCAGACTGATTAGAAACCAATATTAAAAATATGTCTGAAAGCCATTCCAATATTAATATTGTGTGAATTCTAGGGCAACAACAGCAACCCAGTGTTCTGCCAGGGAAGAAAATGCCAGAATGAGATGGGAAATGAAGATTGAAATCACATTCTAAAGTGTTTCATGGTGAGAACCAAAAAATCAAGATAAATTTTATTGTGAAAGCCAAATAGTTGCCAAGCTCGTAGTCAGAATTGCTGTTAGGAATTTAGTATGTAAGTATTCTTTTCATTGAAAATCTACCACCACTAAAACCACTAGAATATCTGTAATGTTGGAGAGCGCCAGGAACTGCAAGCCCAGAAATGGGCTGTTTATTATGTCAACTGGACCCCAAAATGGCGGCAGCCAGGAAATCAGAATAGCTATTGGTACAATACAATACAATACAATTTATTTTTGTATAGCCCAAAATCACACAAGAAGTGCTGCAATGGGCTTTAACAGGCTCTGCCTCTTGACAGCCCTCCAGCCTTGACTCTCTAAGAAGACAAGAAAAAAACTCACAAAAAAAAACCCTTGTAGGGAATAAATGGAAGAAACCTCGGGAAAGGGGGTTCATAGAGAGACCCCTTTCCAGTTAGGTTGGGCGTGCAGCGGGTGTCAAAAAGAAGGGGGTCAATACAATACAATACACAGAACAGAACAAATCCTCAATACAGTATAAAAATAAAAATTTTAGAATTTAACAGTAGATGATATCTCATAATATGATTTGAATTTGTTTAGAGTCCTGGAGACTTCAGCCATCAAACTGCCTCCCCATTTTGCCATTCCACAGATAAAACAGTGCTGGGTCAGTCAATCTGATGAAATATATGGTAAAAATATACAGTAAAGATAAAAATAATTAGAATTGCCAAAGCAAAAGAAAATAACATAGCAAAAGAGCCTTGAATTGGCGAAGTCCAAAACTAAAGAAAAAAATAACAATGTTCCATTAATTTTATTATAAAGTTATAGAAAACAAAATCCCAAATTTACTAAATTCGTAAGCAAGAAAGGGAACAGAGTGTACTGAACTCAGAACTCCTTTTCATCCACATAAAGAAATGAATATTTCTGTAAGCTTTCAGAAAATGAAGCTCAACAATTTGGAATAAAAGTTGTACTTTTTAATTTGTTGTCTATCTCTGAAACACATACATACCTGAAAAGGAAGACAGTTAAAATACGCAATGGCGTAAATAAATAACTGATCGGTATGTCTAGGCATTCAGTAACTTGGTGATCCTTAGCGCCGATAAAAGTATTTATAGTTTTCATTAAACGTTACTTATTAAAAGTAGAATTTGTGATGCAGGCTATATCTGTAAAAAGGATGCAAGGGCCTCATAAATATATAGCCATTTTACATTTTATTTGTTGAAGTTTTTAGGACAAAAAAACAACACAATGTAGATGAAACAAACAGTAAATATGAGCAAAGAAAATATACATTTTGTAAGAAACTCGGCAAATACAGTAAGTCATCTGTTTTAGATAGGCCTTAAATACATGGCTTTTGTTAGTCTACCACACTGACATACTAAAAGGGTGAAGAAAATGAGGCAATTAAGTCTTTTACAAGTCTAATTAATTTCTGTATTAGCAGGAGAATAATAATTAATAAAAATACCCTGGAAAAGATATAAATGATAGAGGAATTTAGATAAAGAATGTACTGAAAATCCTCTCAGTGATAACTAAGAGGTTATACAAGGTTTCTACTCTGAGAACAGGAACAAATAAAAATGGAAATTGCACAAAGAAAGGCTTTAGGAAAGACAGCATTGTGGAATTGGATTTTATAAGCACTAGAAGGACAAATTTTAAGTGAAGGCACAGCCTTGTTAAATACAAGTTTTAACTTAAACCACATCTTACTTTAAAGGTTTTGTCACGACAGTTTCCAAAGTACAAAAGAATACAACACAAAGGAACATTAGAGAATAATGCAGACTATGAGAGAACTCAAAGCCATGGGAAACCCTGAGAGACAATGTAGAAGATGAGAAACAATAAGAATTGAGAGAGTGAAGAGTCAGGGTCAGGGTCAGGGTCAGGGTCAGCCAGGCAGGTAGATGACGGCTATTCTAGCAAATCTGATTTTCTGTTGTCACATTAGAACAGAAATTAATATGACTGAAATTCAGAGGGTAAATGCAGATCATTATGACCAATGGAAGATATAAGGAAAGAATCTGACAAAGATGGAACAAAAGAAGCGAATCAACCTTACAAAAGCACAGCTAGTAATTGCTGCAATTTAACTATCTTTAGGCTAAAACACCACTTTGTTTTTCATAGATATACCTTATTAAACTGTAAAACATCTTAACGTATTTTAATTTTTAAATACTGCTCACTTCCCTCGTGGACCCCCCCTTGCCTGCGCTACGCACCAGCCACTTCACGTCTCTGCCGCTCACATACGTGGATTTCACTTTCACCAAACAATAAATCCAAAATCCAAGAAAACTTCTTTGTCCGTGTTTTGCAGATAAATTTTGTGTAAAATACGATACTTTTGGACGTATGGATTTGTATCCATTATTGGCTGGAGAATTTCTAATACGTCTGATTGTTTAACTCTTTCGATTCTATGTTGCATCGCTTCTCCATGATCATAAATATAAACCTTACCAAATTGTGGTTTCTTTGAAATTAAACTTCTAGTAGCTTTAATTGTTGCAGGACCACAGATTCTCATTGCGTATGGTCCTGAATTGTGTAAATCTACGTTCTGAGCATTGAATGATGCAAACACGAACGGATTATTTTAATTTTTTTTATATTTTGCCTGTAGTGTTTTTGGATTTCACTTTCACGAAACAACAAATCTTTTAATTCTCGCAGATATGCCTCTTCGTTGGGAAGAAATATTACTTTTCCCTGATGGCAACATGAATTAGACTATCTATAAGTCTCTGACTTAAACTTTAAAGCTGAACAATATCTATATACTTCTTTCATATCACCTATGTCCATATATTCAATCTCTTTTCGCTGTTCTGTTATTTCACCGATAAAAAAATTCCGTTTGTTAGCGCTCATGCAATCTTTACTATCATTTTTTTGAGACTTTCGAATTTTAGTACTTTCATAATCCCTATCTGCTCTGTCTCTTTATGACTTTGTCTTTTACTCTTTGTCTTTTATTTCCGATCCCGCTTGGACCTGCTAGGTTTTCAATTGCACTTATTCTGGGCAGATTATTATTTACCTTATTTTCTGAATTTGCGATTAGATTATTATTGTTCTTTTTTGAATTTTTTTCACTCTTTAGGGCCTCTTTTCAACATGCTGCCTTTTCTTCTTCGCTTAGTCTTTGGCATGTCATCTTGAACGTATAAAATTATTGTCCATAAAAGGACTACATCGAAGGAAACAAATAGATTATATCTATAAATACTGTCCGGAAAAGCTTCTTTAAAGGATGTAACTGAGGACTTTTCACATTTATAGGAGCTGAGAACACATGAACTGTGTCTGACAATACACATAAATGAGAAATGATTGTACCATGTGCTTGGTTGTAAATTTGAGAGGAGGGCAGGACTTTCCAAAATCTCTTGTCTCGCGGGACTTTAAATAATCTCAGAGAATGTCTTGTTGCAGGATTTCCTTTTATAATACAGGGTGGGCCATTTATATGGATACACCTTAATAAAATGGGAATGGTCGGTGATATTAACTTCAGTTTGTGGCATATTAGTATATGTGAGGGGGGAAACTTTTCAAGATGGGTGGTGACCATGGTGGCCATTAGGAAGTCGGCCATTTTGGATCCAACTTTTGTTTTTTCAATAGGAAGAGGGTCATGTGACACATCAAACTTATTGGGAATTTCACAAGAAAAACAATGGTGTGCTTGGTTTAAACGTAACTATTCTTTCATGAGTTATGTACAAGTTTCTCTTTGTTTACAGCCGTTGACATGTCGCAGAGGTTAACACGTGAGGAGCAGATAGAAATTGTGTTGATGTCTGGTGAACGCAGTAACCGGGTCATTGCAGCAGATTTCATTGCAAGACACCCTACGAGACCACCCATCTCCCATGCTACAGTTAGCAAACTGCTTGCTAAGTTTCGTGAAACTGGTTCAGTGTTGGATTTGCCAAAATGTGGACGCATGAAAACTGTCACTAATGAAGAAACATCAGTGGCTGTCCTAGCTTCATTCAGCAAGAGCCCACAGCGTAGCACTCGCCCATGTCACTGGAGAGTGGCATTAGTCGAACATCCCTTCGGCGGATATTAGCTACTCACAAATGGCACCCTTACAAACTCCAGCTACTGCAGCATCTCAACGAGGATGACCCAGATCGGCGCACTGAATTTGCAGAATGGGCAAAACAAAAATTGTAACAGGACCCTCAGTTTACGCAGAAGATTTTGTTCAGTGATGAGGCAAACTTTTATGTGAATGGTGAAGTTAACAAACAAAATCACCGCTATTGGTCTGACACTAACCCACATTGGATAGATCCCTCCAAGACTGTTGGAACAAAAAAATTGATGGTATGGTGTGGTATATGGGGTACAAAGATAGTGGGGCCATTCTTCATCAATGGAAACCTCAAGGCCACTGGATATGCGAAATTGCTACATGATTATGTGTTTCCCTCTTTATGCACTGAAGCTGGCACGTTCCCTGAGTTTTTCCAGCAAGATGGTGCACCACCACATTATGGGTGTCAGGTCCGAGCATTCCTAGATGAACAGTTTCCTGGAAAGTGGATTGGTCGTCGTGGGCCAGTTGAATGGCCCCCAAGGTCTCCCGATCTAACCCCCTTAGACTTTTATCTTTGGGGTCATCTGAAGGCAATTGTCTATGCTGTGAAGATACGAGATGTGCAGCACCTGAAACTACGGATACTGGAAGCCTGTGCTAGCATTTCTCCTGCGGTGTTGCTATCAGTGTGTGAAGAGTGGGAGAAGAGGGTTGCATTGACAATCCAACACAATGGGCAGCACATTGAACACATTTTATAAGTGGTCAGGAACTTGTAAATAACTCATGAAAGAATAAAGTTACGTTAAAACCAAGCACACCATTGTTTTTCTTGTGAAATTCCCAATAAGTTTAATGTGTCACATGACCCTCTTCCTATTGAAAAAACAAAAGTTGGATCCAAAATGGCCGACTTCCAAATGGCCACCATGGTCATCACCCATCTTGAAAAGTTTCTCCCCTCACATATACTAATGTGCCACAAACAGGAAGTTAATATCACCAACCATTCCCATTTTATTAAGGTGTATCCATATAAATGGCCCACCCTGTAGAAAGATGTACAGTAGATTCAGAAAGTATTCAGACTCTTTCACTTTCTGCACACTTTATTGTGTTGTAGATTTAAAAAGGGAAGATGTATGATCATTTTTTCCACTAATCCAATGTATATTAATACAAAAGAATAAACAAGAATCAGTATTATCTGATTTACCTTCCATTTTTACTTTTAAATGTAATGTTTTACAGGAAAGAACTGTACTTTGTTTAAAACAGTAAAATATAACTTTTGATATGGTTACTCATGCCACAAATGCCAGAGTATACTGCACGGTTTTCATTATATTGTTAATTAGTTTCATACCAATATTAAACTGATTGATATCTACACTGTACACGTACATACTGAGTTGCTTACACACATACTTACATATCTGGTGCTGTTGATGGCAACACTGAATTGTTAAATATTTCTTAGAACGCACAATACAGCTAAAAATAAGTCTAGTATTAAAATGCAATTAAAGAGAACCAAAATTGAAAGTATTCATGAATACAATGCATTAACATCTAGTAGATGTCAATAAAATAACTTTACCTGAAAATTTCTTTCAGAAGTTTCACTTGGTTGTCTGGGTACTTTTTCGCATTCTTCTCTTCTAGGAACGCCCTTGCGTATGCCATTGGTCCTGCATTTACCTGTAATGATGGGATATTTCCTGTATGAGTGTACATTTGCATTGGTTAGAATATGGGTAAATCCCACCAGTTTATGAGTACTAATATAAAACTGGCTAAATATGGACTTTTCAGTTTGCTTCTGCCTTAATAACATGCCACGATTCACTGTATTTAGCCTACCACAATGCATCACTACAAATTGTCCATTAAATTGAAATTCCTGTTTAAGCTCCCTCAATAACAGTGCTAATGTTCTTCACAGGTAAGGCAATGGAAGACTGAAGAGAATGGACTGAGATATCTGTTAAACAACAAAATTGACATAGTTTTAAAATAAGTTGCTTCTTTCACATTTGGAATTTAAATTGTATTCTCTTGCAACAGAAAAATCTACTTTCACATAAACTCAAGTTTTTATTTAGCATTAGAATTTAAGACATTAAAAGTGTGATATTCAACGGTTAGACTTAAAGCCATTTAAAATGACTCATTATTTGGTGCCTCCTAGAATTCTCTACATACTCCATGTATCTAAGCTTAACTAGTTTGTATCCCTAAACTAAACATCTTTACCAAACAGTGAATTGAAGTCACTTGACTGACCACAATCTATGTTCATTGTCTAGACAGCTCTGAGTTGACCCAACTAGTCCAGAGGAAGCAGTATTTTAACAGTGAATTAAACTTCGCCTGTAGCTCTTCAGGTTTATTTATGAAAATAATACATTCATCCATCCATCCATTATCCAACCCACTATATCCTAACTACAGGGTCATGGGGGTCTGATGGAGCCAATCCCAGCCAACACAGGGCACAAGGCAGGAACAAACCCTGGGCAGGGCGCCAGCCCACCGCAGGGCACACACACCCACACACCAAACACACACTAGGGACAATTTTAGAATCACCAATGCACCTAACCTGCATGTCTTTGGACTGTGGGAGGAAACCCACGCAGACACTGGGAGAATATGCAAACTCCACGCAGGGAGGACCCAGGAAGTGAACCTGGGTCTCCTAACTGCGAGGCAGCAGCGCTACCCACTGCAACACCGTGCTGCCCAAAATTAATACATAGATGCATAATTGCACAATGTTTTTAGACAGCATCTTTAGTTACAACAGAATAAGCTGAAATTTTTGAGAATGTTAAAAGCCAGTGAGAGCAGACTCGTCATGGGGAGATGTCTAGAATTTCAAAAGAATGATATCGGAGAATTACTGGAACACTGCTGATAACTATGAATTTGCTCGGGATTTTGGTTGAAAATCAAAGAAGCCTAAGCTTAGGGTAGCAATTTATACTGAACTAGACATTAAGCCCGTTACAATAATGGGCGCTAGAACAGTAGTGCATAGGCATTAGTAGGAACAGTCTATATTAAATGGCAAGGGATCGTGTATGTGGCTGTAATATGTGTCACTCTATTGTGTGCCTTTAATTTTCTCTCGCAGTAATACTGGTTTGTATTTCCATAAAATGCCTGTCATTTTCTCTGACAGTAATACAGTGGAACCTCGGTTCACAACCATAATTCGTTCCAAACCTCTGGTCGAAACCCGTTTTGGTTGTGAACCGAAGTAATTTCCCCAATAGCATTGTATGTAAATACAATTAATCCGTTTTAGACCATAAGAACTGTATGTAAATATATATAGTTTTTAAGCACAAATATAGTTAATTATACCATAGAATGCATAGTGTAATAAGTAAACTAAATGTAAAAACATTGAATAACACTGAGAAAACCTTGAACAACAGAGAAAACTAATACTGCAAGAGTTCGCACTATAGCGCTAAAACCACTTTTTTTTTTAAAAGAGTTTTAAGCACAGGGAAAAAAATGAACATTTGAAAAATCCGTAATTTAATAAACAACCAAGGACAGTAACATTGCAACAATGCATGCGTGCGCCTGTGTGTGTATGTCTTTCGCGATCCTGTGTGTGTATGTGTGTGTCACGCGCCTGTGTGTGTGTCTTTCGTGTGCCTGTCTGTGTCTCTCGCGTGCCTGTGTGTGTGTCTCTCTCTCGCGCGCCTGTGTGTGTGTATCTCTCTCTCTCGCGCGCGCCTGTGTGTGTGTGTGTGTGTGTCTCTCTCTCTTGTGCACGTGCAAATGCATAGGGAGAGACTAAACACGTGCGCCCCGCGCATGCGCACTTCGCCAGAAGACACACACACTAACACCTGGACGCACACTGGGGTTTTATTAAAGAGGATGAATTCCCTCCCTGCACTTTGGTAAGCTATTAACAGAAACAGAAGCTAAGGGATGCCCTTAGGTCAGCATGGGCCCATATCCCTGCATTGCCCTTTCAATACTTTGAATGCGTGCATTCCCTGATTAATTAATCCTGATACTCAGCCTGCTATTAATGTGTAGTGAAGAAGCAGCCAATCAATGTATATTTATCTGTGGACACTTGCAACTTAACTACTCAATCTAAAATAATCTTCAGTTTGACAAAGAGTATGAGTCAGCTACATTTATCAAATAAAACACCATTCGTCTTAAACCCGTGTTGTTAAAATATGACAATTTGCTCACAACATCAAATTTTAACCCTAATCATCTGCATTTACCATAATTGCAGCCATTTCATAATGTCACTTTCCTCCCCCTATTCCATTTTGGCCTCTTAAAAATCAAGTCCCTCCGCCTAAACAGTCAGTGAGTTAGAAGCACTCAGTCTTTATTCTGGGGACTTATTAATTGTATCATGACATTATTTTAAAAATCCCCAGGCACTTTGAACCAATTCACTCTGAGATGCCTTAGACATATGGCACTAACCTGACAAAGGACAGAAAATTAACTTCATATTGCTAAAATTTGCATTCTTACTTTACATTGTCCTTAAAAAGATCACAACATACTGTGTAAGGTCAGGCTGTCAGTAAAAGCTGATAAAATGAGGTTTCTTTGCACAGTTGGAGAGCTTTGCAGTCGACACCCTGCTCTATAGACTGACTAGGCTTTGAAAGTGCTACGAAGACTTTTTGACAATAAATTAACTAATTTTATGGAAGGATGAACTGCTTGAGAAGGTTCTGGACCGGCTTATAAAATTCTAACAAACAATTTAAATTGCAGATTTCACTTGTTATAAACCTTTTTAAAGGTAAGAAAACAACCTGAATTTTGAGCGAATTATTTTATTAAAAGGTATCTTTGGTAACCTAGTAAAACCATGTATAATGCAACAAAGATAACAACACATTTAAATTTTAACTAGTGTTGAATAATTAGTACTAAAGAATTGATCGTGAATGCTATGCTGACAATTTTGTCATAACCTTTAGAGACAGAAAAAATGTATTCTTAGGTGTGTTAATGCTTTTGAGTCATGTCTCAGCTGCAATATGTGCTGAACCTACCTTGGCACTGACACTTCCCTGTAGCTTAAGCTGGAGCCTGATCATGTCCACCTCTGCCATGCTGCATAGCTGATTAAGTTCAGACACCTTCCTGGACATCTCATCAATGGCCACTTCTATGGGGTTGAGCTCCGTGCTTTGTTGATCTACAACTTGTATTCGTTTTTTTACATATGGGAATGAAGAACTTGCTGTTGTGTGAAAGAATTGCATTTTGTTATTAAAATTCTGGCAATGCAAAGAACGTCAGACAGTACTTGATTGCAGTAAATGATATTTTAAGCAAAGAGCTAATATCCTGGAATGTGCCCTCAAACTATTAGTCCACTGCACCACTCCACCAGGGCATTTAAAATGCAATATAGAAAGGAAAAGTTAAAGCACATTTAAAGGAACACGGAAAACACCAGTGGGGTGTGGGGGGCTTTGGTATTAAGTTATGGCTCTAATTGATTTACAACAGCAGCAAAGTGACAGTTTTGCCCAACATCAAATGAAACTCTTTTTTATAACTTACAAAGTAATCAATAGTTCTTACAAACGCTCCATGTCAAAACCAAAGAAGTTCACTTTCTTAAATGAAACAAGTGACACGTGATTAAGGAACAATCCTGTATCAAAAGCACAAGAGCTGTTTATTTGTTTAGAATGAGAGTACACATAGGGGTCATTAGTATTGTGTGAAAATGGTTTGGATGGAGATATAAATGACTACACTTTAGGGCTGTGTGGTATACTGTAACTGGAAAAGTACTGAAAACCCAATTTTTTTAAATGGTACAGTACCAGTATTTCATTATTTTGGAATTTCATGCTGAATCATTAATTATGACAATCAGAACTCCAAGTGGAACCAGCCATTTGTTTCTTTGATTTATATTTAGCTTAACTCACCGATAAGGACCAACCTCCCAAGCCTGACCCAGCTGTCTTAACATATACTGTATATATATATATAAACACACGTGAGACTCCAAAGGGGAATACCCCAAACCCCTCTGTCCCGCCTAATGATTTGTGGCGTAACAGGGAAGCCTGCAATTAGGGTTAGGGTAGCAAGGAGGTGTGTGTGCCTTTGCAAGCTGAGGGAATAAAGCAGCTGTGGCCCATCCACCCAAGCACTATAAAAAATACTTCTCTAAGGATTCAGTGGTCAGTGGAGCATGAGGAGGATCTCAAAATATTCCACACATGACATAGTCAAAGGCTGGTACTGAAATCACATATGCATTCTCAGGAGATGACCACAAAATGTGGCCTTTCTTCTCTGATCCTATATTTTTATTGAAAGATGGATTATGTTTCTCAACCTTTATGATGTCCCACATTTTCCCTTATAAGTAACTTTGCAATCCACCAAGTGGGAAATCAAGCATGACCATTAGAGCTGGGGGTTATGTTGATCCTCCTTGTTAATTGAACATGATCTTTAGAGAGTTTTTGTCCCTCTTGGTGCATTGAGCTTATGATCACAATAGTGGGTTGTGGGGGTCATGGGGTTTGGTCTGCCCTGACGGAGCCTCATGTTCAGTTATCAGACTGTATTTTCCAACTTGGTGAAACAAGCTTGATTGACAGAACTTGCTGGAGTCACCATTGGTGGGTTAAGCATGATCATCAGGGGGAGGGGGATCGAGTACTATCATCAGAGCCACAACTATTATAAACAACATTTCGTGACCCACTGGTGACACCCCACCACCCAAAAGTGGGTCACAAAAATGTAACTGGTATGTAAGTCTGATCATCTACAGATCAGGCTGAAAAGATCCCCTTCTGTTGGTTTACATAAATACAAAACCAGTGATTCTGGGAACAGTTATTTCTTTGACACAGAGTACATACGAGCATGCAACTGGAGTCACATTCTGTATTCATATTGTATTTACAGATTTATAGTATAAGTTTCTTACTGGTCAGAATAGTTCTCCTTTTGCACTGCTCTTCCACATCTCCGTGTTTTTTTCCAGAAAGTGTGAATGGAGTTTCAAACACAAAGCGCCTTATATTGTGATGTCTTTCAAAGTCTGTCTTCTTTTCTTGTAGCTCCTTTTCTTCAAAAAATGGAGTCACATAGGTAACTTGTATGTAGGCGTATTTGGGATCCAGATCCTTGGGATTCACCTAAAAGTTATGTAAGAGTTAATGATGTATTTAGATCATTTATCTTCTAAGCCTGTTTTTCTTGATTTTGATTATCCTTTCTGCTGCTTTCTCTCTGTGATCACAGCTTTACCAAAGTTTGGTTAAATTAAACTAAATTTGGATAACAATACAGTTTGAAATGCCTATATTGATCATTGAACATTAAAGGAATTATGACGTGTCAAATTTTCTTAAGAAAATGTAGCAACCACATTTTCTCATAAGCAAAAAATAGTATTTTCATGGCAGTAAGAGAGAGGAGAGAGGTTATGAGCACACCCTGATACAGCGCATTGCCGCACCCACCACATGACAAACCAACGCAGGACTCCAGATTAGGACCCAAGTTCAGCCATGCAACAGGTGACACCTCAACACCACGCCAGTTCAGATGAAATGAAAGCCAAAATTAAATTACAGATACTTGCCAGTTGTTACTATAACAGTATACTGATTGTCTAAAGAATGAGTTTACAGCTAGCTTATAACATTTTACACTGCAAGCGACTGTTTTCATTCAAAAATCACTCATAAGCAAATCTACTCCATGCAACACTGCTAAGTTTCACAAATCAAACAAATCATACCGCATCTAAGACAGCCATTTGGCAGCCACATTTTTCAGTATTTTACACCACAACCAGCACTCCCACGTCTGAAACACTGCAAAAAAATAATGTGAAAACCCGCCGGTTTTGGCATCATTGCCTGTCCTATTTGGAGTATCTGCTAAAAGGAAACAATGCCATTTTTGTTGGATTTACAAATGTCCTTTAATATCCGCCATTTTCATTTTTTTTTCTTTAAACATTTATTAAGGATTTTTAACAAAATAGAGTATAATTAATACAATTAGGTACAAAAAGAATGTCTATAATCCTTTTAAACTGATATTTTCAGCGCTGTTTCTGAAAGCAAACATCTGCATGTTTTTAAATTCAACACAATGTTCCCCAAAATTAATAATTAATTACTGTGAAGTTTAGTGTTCATGGTGTAATTGTTAAGAGAAACAACAGGGCATTGTAAAACAGGTCCTTTTTTAATACACAGTAGCTTTTACTGTTGATGGGTCTGCTTTATTAAAACACATACTGTAAGCTTCTCCATTCTCTCATCACTCTCATTGGCAGCACATCCATGTTCCACAGTCCACATTTCCACTGAATACTCACCTAACAAAAAGTACACATGATCTACCTTTAAATTAAGAGCAGGAAAATAAAAAATGAATGGGACATGTCAGCTCTTTTTAAATGTCATCTGAATATGTTTAATTGTTCAAAAATGGTTAAGAATTAGAAAACAGTAAAACAAATCCTTCTAGTTTTTTTATTGCAAAATAGCTTCCTTTAAAATGTGTTTTCAAAAAATGAAGTTGCAAGGGCCATAGATGGCAGAACAGTTGTTGGCGATAAGTGTAAACTGATGGCAGATGGGAAATGAGTGGAATTTAAAGACCTTTTAATTTTTTCACATGAAATATTTGTTCATCCCAGGTGAGGTTTAACATTTGAAATGCAATTAGTTACATTTCTTTTGTTTTTCCAATTGGAGCATAGGCAGGTGAATTGACTTTTCATGGTCACATAGTGTCAGTAGTGGAAACCTACCACCTTAGTGTCTGATATCCAACGCCTTAACCAAGATGTTATACTGCCTGCTAGCTCAGTAAAGTTTTAGTATTTCATAATTTTATTAAGCATATGATAGTGTTCAGTTTATATGATTATGTTTTATGCATGCCAGACATACAGACATCGTTCTCAGAAAAATCAATTCATGTTTCAAGTGACCACAGTATATAAGTGCATGAAAACTCAAAGGTTCAAACTTAGCCTTGATGTCTACTAAAATAATAAATTTGAAGAAAATAAGAATACATGTTATGGCACAGAGGTGGAGTCATTTAAATTATTTAACTATTAAATGAGAGCAAATATATGCATATATTATTGAGAGTTAAGAAATAAGTATAACATATAGGTAAAAGCAAAACATGGAAAATGTAATCAGATAAAACCCAAACAGGGCTTTGAGACTAATAGGAACTTCATACAAATAAACTAAACTAACTGAGTACACCTTCTGATGACAACCTTGAGCCTTTTTGGCTTCTTTTAAGCTGTTTTTGTTTGAAATTATTTGATCTATTATAAAGGCCAGCCTTCTACTTGAGTCTGAATCCAAGTGTATCCATTCTTCCCCATTAGTGCTATACATATTAATCAAAACTGGTATTAGCATCCATGAAATTTACAGTTTAAAAATTAGCATTACTAGGAATTCTTCCATTTTTATCTGCAACACCAAGAGATTTATTTTTATCTTCATTATTTCCTTACTAACCCCAGCTGAATAATCTTTGCCAATAACAGCTGAACAACATATGCATAAAATAGATGTTTAATACGTGTTGATCATTTCATTGTGTTTCACAGATGTATCCATTTCTTGACATTTTCAGTATATCATTTTACCATGCATCTCTGCAAGTCTGCTCAGTGAATGAGGCACAGCCTGGGGGATGGTGGAAAGTATCATTTATCACAAGTACAACAAAAGAGCTGCCAAAAAGTCCTTTGAATTTAGATTGTCTCTGTACCTATCATATCTTTACTTAAACTAAAAAGAAAATTATAGACCTGTTGCCTAAGCTAGAATTATAGTCACTAAAAATTAGTCTTCATTCTTGGAATTAAAAAAATCCTAGGAGTGCCAGCCTGCTTTCATTTTTTCCGGTTATCTTAAAACAGCGTGCCACTTGGATATTATCTCTCATTTACATTTCATTGTGAACTTTTCAATAAGACTGTCACATTTCATCATTTTATTACAGTCTTTTAGACTCATCCTGTTGATGAACACTCCTTTGAACAGAAGGGTTATACATTTTCTGTGTTTGAACAAATTGGTCCTTTGGGGACAAGTTATCAAAGAATAGTCAAACAAAATTACAAAAAGATTTAAGAAAAAAATAAACTGCATTAGTCTTTTATTAATATATTTATTAATCTGCTCTCTGATCCATTATTCTTCTTCCAAACAGGGTTGCCAGTTCATCACATTACACAGTAACACACTCACTTATACATTCCAGGTTAGCGTGAAGTTACAAATCAATTAATTAGCAAGCATATCTTCAATAAGACGTAGGAATTCAGACATGATGAGAAGGTGAGGACATGCAGTCTCCACATGGAACGAGACTATCCTTGGAATGAAGCCCTGACCTTTGTAGTTATGAAGAAGTAGTGACTCATCCATCCCTTTATTACTTTGAAATATATTCTACTAGGGGGCTCCGCCCCTTACTCACTTCACTCATCCACCCCTGGGTTTGGCTTACCGGATATACAATTTAAAGTGATTGTTATTTTCATGGGAATTGTTACATATGCATTATTTTCACTTTTACTTTAAAACTTTAGTAAAAACAATATTTGGAATTAACTTTTCTTCAAGATTGCATTGAATTTTGATTCTGTGTTTGGACTTACATCATTAAAACGCAACGTATATCTGCCTGTGAGTGAATATTGTTTCTTTCTCTCTAATAAATAAAACGACTTTCTCGAATGTTTGTCCATGCTCTTTCTTCTTCGCTTTGTTGTTGACGTGTCATCTACAACATGTAAAATTATTGTCCTGATAAAATTTATAAGAGCTGAGAGCGCAGGCAAAAGCATTCACACGACTGAGGTTAGATGACCATGGTCTTGTTTGAAAATAGTTGTAAGTAGCGTTAAAGTGTCTTCAGAGAAGATCACATCTTGTCTTCCTCGTCTCCCTCCCAAGATCTTTTTTTATAATAGAGAGATATGCATCTACTCATTTATTACTTGTTACATAATAATGATAAAAATAAATCTTACCTATTGATTTGTTTCCTATAGTTTTATTAGGTTTTTTGCTTATAGGGTCATTATTGCTATGTGCACAAAGTATATTGAAGTACTTACTTGCACATGCTAATCAACATGCAGCATGTCGTCACTCTCTTTTGCCATGTTATAGTGTATAGTATTAAATTTACAGTAGTTGTCATATATTAAGTTGTCTGTATTACTGGTATTTTCTTTATCTTTTGGTATCATCTTTAATTGATATGTCTGATTAGCATTGTGAATGTATCTTGTGGAAGATAGGGGACACTATCAAGCCATCACAATGCCCAAAATGAATGCCAAGAAGCTAAATGTGTACTATAACAAGCTGTCTTTTATTATTAAGAATACAACAGACAAGGGATGGCGTTAACAGGAGTTTGGTAGTTAATAATTTATGTACCACTGTGAGCTCTAAGAATATTTTTATTTATTTTATACAAAAATAACAAAAACACTAAGCTTAACTAACACTTTTTAGCTAAGAAGATAAAGCATAAATAATTAATAAGGAGATCTATTTGAATATTACAAGAAAGCACATTTAGAACACTTATAGAAAACAAACTGCATGTCTAAAAAGCTGCAGTAAGTCTGGAGGGCATTGCTTTAAGAGTCCCGCAGGGGACTTTGCTTTCTCCAGTTCTGTTCAGCCTATATACATTGGACTTCCAATACAACTCAGAGTTCTGCCACGTAAAAAAGTTCACTGATTACACTGCATCAGGAGTGCGCAGGAGGAGGAGTATAGAAGCCTAATCAAGGACTTGTTAAATGGTGCGACTCAAACCACTTACACCTGAACACCAGCAAAACCAAGTAGCTGGTGGTGGATTTTAGGAGACCCAGGCCCCTCCTGGACCCCGTGATCATCAGAGGTGACGGTGTACAGAAGGTGCAGACATATAAATACCTGGGAGTGCAGCTGGATGATAAATTGGACTGGACTGCCAATACTGATGCCCTGCGCAAGAAAGGACAGAGCCGACTATACTTCCTTAAAAGGCTGGCATCCTTCAACATCTGCAATAAGATGCTGCAGATGTTCTATCAGACGGTTGTGGTGAGTGCCCTCTTCTACACGGAGGTGTGCTGGGGAGGCAGCATAAAGAAGAAGGACGCCTCACTCCTGGACAAACTGGTGAGGAAGGCAGGCTCTATTGTAAGCATGGAGCTGGACAGTTTGACATCCGTGGCAAAGCGACGGGCGCTGAGCAGGCTCCTGTCAATCATGGAGAATCTACTGCATCCACTGAACAGTATCATCTCCAGACAGAGGAGTAGCTTCAGCGACAGACTGCTGTCACTGTCCTGCTCCACTGACAGACTGAGGAGATCGTTCCTCCCCCACACTATGCGACTCTTCAATTCCACCCAGGGGGGTAAAGGTTAATATTATACAAAATTATTCTCAATTTTACCTGCATTTTTATCACTCTTTAATTTAATATTGTTTTTTATCAGTATTCTGCTGCTGGAGTATGTGAATTTCCCATTGGGATTAAAGTATCTATCTATCTATCTATCTATCTATCTATCTATCTATCTATCTATCTATCTATCTATCTATCTATCTATCTATCTATCTATCTATCTATCTATCTATCTATCTATCTATCTATCTATCTATCAGTCATAGTTCATCCAAAAGTTATCTAACTGTGCATTTTTATAACATCAACCTGGACACAACAGTAGGAATGTGCATGTATTAGTTCATATTACTATAAAATTTTTATGAACATTACTACTTACTTGATTGGTTGATTTGACACAAAAAATTGTAGGAAGCTACAAAAGATTTTGAAGAGAAGTCCACAGGGGAAGAACACGCTTGCTGTACTGACTGCATGGGGCCACAGCAGTTCTTAATTCGAATTGGAATTGGGAAATGAATGATAACTAAAATAAGAAACTATGAATTGTAACTGGGTGTAACAAAAACTTCAGTCAAGTAGTGAGGCAGAAATTTGAAAACCAGTAAATACATACATAACCAGTGCCAAAGCATTAATCTTAAATCACAGTCCAGAAACTGAGACTTAATTTGTTATACAAACTTTTCAAAACAACAAAATGAATAACAGTTTTAAGGTTTGAGGTGAATTCACAACCAGAAGTGCACAACACTGATTTTTATACCTTCAATCCAGTGCCACACACTTCTGGTTGACCTTACCTAGCAATAGCATGACAACTGCCAACAAATAACTCTCAAAATGCTGCTGTTTGTAACAAAAACAACATGGTTTTGCAGAAGAATGTTGCTTATTTTCAAAAATGTTATAAGCATCCAAGAAAAAATTATGAAAAATCAAAAATAAAAATTTGATTATGACAACTTGCAATTCTTGGTTTACAACATCAGTTAATCAAGCGAAAGAAAACGTCTGCTCAACTCCAGGATTGTGATAGTACTTTGGTAATTTCAGCTAAAGGAAACAGAGACCTATTGACTTTCCTATTAGCAATTGTTTTTCAAATAGCCTTTGTTGCTGAATAATATATATTTCAATGATAAAAGGAAACCTAGCTACTGTATGTGCATTTCATATGTTCTTTTTGTTAAGAGTAGCATACATTGGCTTCAACTTTCACTCTTAAAAGAATCTGATTTAAAAGGGAGCTAGTGCTCCCTACTGGAAACAAGAACAAATAACATACAACATACAAAATAAACAGAAAACAGCAAATGCTGACGTCTCTCTGGTTCTAACTATAAGAGAAAACACCATGTGTATCTAGTGGGATGGTTGGTCTACGTCCCCTACAATGCTAAGCATGTACTCCTCTCTCTCACTCTCTGTTACTTAACACACGTTTTTCTGATCTTCTGACCTCTCTTCCATCTGCCAGTTGAGACCTTGTCCCAGCTCACTTCCCAATTGTAAGCTCACCTGACTTCTGGCTTAGAGTCGGCTTTAAACTTGTTCCTGTAATCACTGTCAGTCCAGTCCTGGAATCACATTCAGAACTGGGAGAACACTATGTTTGTTTCAGGAATTAAAAGCCCAAAAAATCTCTTTGATGACCAAGTATATACAACATGGGATGGGATCCCTGCACACTGCACAGATCCTCAGTCATTCACAACAGACTAGTTTTAAGTTATCAGATAATCCTATATGCACATATTCAGGATGTGGGAGGAAACTGAAATACTCAGAGACAAGTGTAAGGTATAAAGCCAGTCAGAACTGGACCTGTGAGATAACAGTATTAATAACTGTGCCATCCAATAATATGAAATATTACTATTATTACCTTGTTGGAATCTTGGATCATTTTCACATTTTCAGATCCAAATTTATCTGAATACAGCTTTAGCAGTCTCTGGGATATTTCCGAGAGACCAGTCAGCTTTGGTTCTTTATAGATGAATTCTTTACTTTCCTCTTCCTCAAAGAATCCCTGTACAAGAAAACAAATATATTTAAATAAACATCCAGATTTCTAGTCAAACAAGGCCATGTGCTTGTAAAGAAAAGGCCAACATTTAGAAATTTTGTTAGTTGTCAATTGGAAAGCAGTTCTTCAGTTCAGTTTCACCATTTTTATTGAAAATCGCTAGAATGAAAACCTGCTAGTGGAGAATACCTTTCAATGTAAGACACAGCATAATTAAGTAATAATCTTCAGATGCAATCCCATAATGGGGGTGAATGGAAAACAGGCCTCCTAATAGGTAATACATCCTGAACCGTGGGTTTCTTAAGTAATTTATTTACCAAAAATAATGGATAGCTAAAATGTAAAAAGACTATAACAGCTTAGTATACTGGATATCAAGCAGCATGATGCCTCATTATAATTGGTTAATAAAACATCAACAACAACAAAGAGATGAATGATACTTATCTGTAATCTCCTTTAGATAAGTTTCAGTTCTATAAACATGAATAAGGCATCATGAACTGATGCTGTGCAAACCTATTTCAAACTAACTTTTTCAACCACTTGCCCTCAGAAATTCGGATTCTAACCAGCATAGAAGAGAAGTGTGGAAGTGGAGACTCAACTTACTGAAGTGGAAAGAACTGACAATGTAGACTCCAAGTTTCATGTAAATGGAAAGAAGATATACAAAAGGTGCTCCATAAATAAATTAATTGTGGAGTTACTGATTCTTGCAAGGAACTCTTTATTTAAAACCAAAACCATACCTTAAGTATAAACAAAAATATATCTTCTCGTTCTGCACCTACATTGCTTGTCCTGTCATCATCTCTTGCACCAAATCACTAATCAGGCTGATACCCAGTGCAGTGGTAGTGTAAAAGTACTGAATCTTAAGATATAATTATAGTTTCACTGAATGCTGTTTAGATGCTAATCTTGGATTGACTACCTTTTAAACCCATTCTACCCTTCTTTTACATCTAGCTTTGTCAGTTCACTACCTCATTTATCCCCCAAACCTACATATATGACTCATTAACTTCAGGTATGCAAATGATAAAGACTCAATCATTTAGATTACTATATTACTAAATAGTATATTACATACAAAGATATTTACACTACATGTACTGTATATATGAGTTCTTAGGGGGTTTTCAAGTCAAGCATCTATTTATCTATATACTGTATATTCTTGCATCTATATTCTTATATTATTTTACTTGTGTCCATCCGTGCTTGATATACACAAAGGTTGCCACAACTACTATATCCCTCCACATCAATACAGAGGAATCCGTGTTCCTGGAAGAATTTTGGTCTTAGGCTTATCTTCAAGTCTTCAGTTCTTCAATGTGACCAATTATCAACTGTGATATTTGACTGTTTATTTGGTGCATACTTTGTTACTCACCGAAACTGCATTATGACACTACCATTTTACACCTCCGTTTTCCTTCACTTCAATGTAAGCCTTCCGATAAAATGAAAAGGCACATACAGGCTAACTGCAACCACCAGGAATGGTCTTGCCTGCCTACATACTCACACCAAAGGACAGAAGCAGAAACATCTACATAACTTCACACCAACAAGCACAGGCAAGATGCCTTAGAACAACAAAGACAATGTATGACAAACCACAAGATCAGTGGCAGCAAGCATTGCACCTAAGACAGTGAACGAAAAACTGCCAGAAAACAAGAAACATTACGGCGGAAAAATACAGGGATTCCATAACACAAAACAAGATACTGTATTCCCTTTATATTACAGCGTAAGCAATTCTTCGTTCATATAGCATATTGTATGACTATCACCAAGTCACAATGACAAATGTTTAATAACGTCGGAGTTTATTTGCCAGAACCTGTTTTTACCGATGGCCAGTTGTACACTACACTTTCCAGAGCTACATCAAAACCCAGGTTAAACGTACAGGTACTTGCGGGTTACACACAGGGGAATATTTTCGCTGACAATAATGTTTATGCAACAAATAGCGTTTTCCAACAATTATTATAGATGTCCGGGTACTACATTACCTGATGGATACACTTCACACATATTGACTTACATGTGTCCTGCATTTCCCTTCTTATCCGATATGTTCTGATAACCTGTCCATGTTACACTTGGTATTGTAAGTATTCATGCTGCTATAAGTGACTATAATAACATCCCATACTAATCATGTGACTATTCTAATATTGAGTTCTCTCACAAGTCACTACTTATTAAAATAATCACTTCTCTTACTGTAATGTGTGATGTTCTTCTCTCCCTCATCATCATTTAATTAATGCTGTTAATGCTTAATGCTTGCGCCCTGTGCTGGCTAGGATTGGCTTCAGCAGACACCCGTGACCCTGTGTTAGGGTATAGAGGGTTGGAAAATGACTTACTGACTGGTCCAACAGATTCAAAGATCTCCACAAGGCAAGTGTTATTCTTTATCATATTTATAACAAAAACATACGATTTTAATTAAAATAAAACATTTCGAGGTAATGCCATTCTGCAGCTTTTTTGTCATCTGTATTGAACGGCAGACAACTGTTCAACACTTGTAGGTCTACAACATTGGCACTGCCTTTGATGAAGTTGGGAAATCCTTGTGATAGTTTCAGACCAGTTGAAGAGTAAACTGGATGTAGTTCTTTCTGTTACCAGATCCTCCAACTTCAACTGTTCAGAGTCATTTGTCAGCTTAAAACATTGAGGAAAGCCTGGCCGCTGCAGCTGTTGCACAATTTTTTCTTTTGTTTCTGCTGAGATTCTGTCATGAAAAGGGGCTTAAATAGAATTTCCTACTTGGTACTAGAATGTTTCTAAAACTCCTACTTAATAGTAGAATGTTCTGGAAACTCAAAAGTATTAGATGTTTATTAGTTTATTTCTATGTTTTTTAATTGTTTACTAATCACAACATTTTTAGAATGGAGCAACCTCTTAAAGTTTGACAGTCAGGATGAAATTTTACAGGTAAGCAAGTAACCCGGATGGACAAAAATTAAGTCTTACGTAAAAATTACTCTATAAACATCAATGCTTTGCAATCGTTTGTGGGCCATCATAATATTTATAGTCCAGAGCTTGTCAGGTTGATTTGATGTATGTGCTAAATGTTTCTCTTTTGCTCATGGTTTGGTATGCTCTGTGACTAAGGTGAAGTCTGAGACACCATAATTAACCATTTTGAACCTTTGAAAGCTTTAAATCAAAACTGGGGGCGGCAGGGGGATATTTGGTGGGGGCAATTGGTTGGGGATTACCTGGAAAAAAATGTAAAACATGTTATGGTGTAAATTCCTCCATTATGTGCATTATTTTACTTGTGAGAAAAATAGGCATTTAACAGGCATTAAATATAAAATCAGAAGAAGATCACTATTAGGATGTGTCCTCTTACTTTAAGCTGCTTTACCACTGACATGGAGTACTTCTGCAGTTTGTACAATTTACTAACAGGAGCCGCAGCACTGGTGTGTGGCAGGGTGGATTCAATAATGATTTTTAGCTCTACTCTGAAATGAAGTTCTCAGTTTTTGAGATTACTTTTAAGAAATTTAGACATAATAATGAAAATGTTCCCAGTGATGTAATTTCAGCAGAAAGTGTCACTATGTTGAAACAAGCATCAGCACTGATACAGTGAATGAGTTGGGGGCTTCTGCTCTCCTGCACAGAAGTGAGATTGTGACGTGAAAAGGGGGTGTTTAATGTGATACTGATCAGAAGTCCAAGGTGACTTTTGTTTTGCAAATGATGTACAGTATCTATTTATAATGACATTTTTCTTTTTAAGATATACATATCCTAAATTATATGATTCTATATAACTAAATGTAAATGCATATTTCACAGTACCAGAGCAGGATTTCAGCCAACAATGGAGCACTAACAAAACCCCTCCATTACCTCAGGGTACTTGTACATGGTCTTTGATGGTCTAGACTCCTGCTGGAGCAGTACTTGTCTTAGTCTTCTTGTAGCATCAATAACATAACTGGAGTATTTTCTACACAACAATTAACTATATGCAAAACATGTGGTAGTTTGTAAAAAATACACGATTCTGACAACACAGAACAACTAGCTGTTTGGTAGCAGCTACCATCTAGTGGACCATGGGCATGTTCCCTTTAACACTCAAAATACTGCATATGTGAAGAAATAATCGTACAGCCTATCAATACAGTTTTGTTTCCATTGACTCTGATCTGGAAAAAAAACACTTCTAGAAAATGAATCAGTCACTACATTCACTTAAGCCTAAGCCCATTTAAGCAAGCCATTAAGTTTCTTAACTTAACAGCTAGATGTTTAAGGAGGAAATATCCATTAACTCATCCATTATTTAAACCTCACTTTTTCCTTGTCAGGGTTGTCATTACCTTAAGATTATTCTGGAAGTATTGGGCTCTCATTAAGAGCCAGTCTTGGATGAGAACTACTATACTATAAGGCAGATTTATGGGTATGGACAAAAAGCCAATGTGGAATTTGAAGTCTAAATTCTTATCTGTACAACAGATGTAATTGCAATATTTTAAGTGTAAAAACAGCTCAGACCACTTTATAAAAAAGGTTAGAACTTAAAGACAGTTAAGGAGCTTGGAGTTTTTAATAAAAGATGGTCAAAAATCTATTACTTGTTATTGCTCAGATTAAAAAAAGCAAATACTGCTAAAACTGAGTAAGTTACCTGTTTTTTTTATAAACTGGAAATGCTGAAAAGCACATTAGCAGAGTTATGTGAGATTAAAAAAATATTGCGTGATAAAACACCCAACTTACCGCAGCCTTGAACAAGATCAGAAGAATAAAAGAAGAGTAAACAACACTATTAAAGCAGCTTATATGGGGGAAACAGAAATGAATATATGTGAAAGAATTTTGGTCAGTACATCTTGACTTCTTTGAAACAGGTAATTGTGGGAAACTCCTACCTGTCCATAGAAGGCAACACGGTAATATCTTCCAAAAAGCCGTTTTTCTGAATTAACAACTTCTGTGACTTTGAGGTATGACCGGTGGATATCATAGTACAGTTCTGAGAGTCGCTGTAGAGAGGAATTTCAGGTTGTGATAAATGAGTATTAAGGCCTACAGGTTACAGAGAGGCTAGTTACTGTAAAAAGACAAACAGAAAGCTGCTTACCTTGAAGTCTCTCCTCTTCTCAAAGACGGAGATGACAAGCTTATTGACTGCCGCTATGAGTTCATGCCTTTCTGATTTCCACAAATAGTCCACACATAACTCAAGTTGCTCCACAAGCGTGTCCTGTCACAAAATAAAAACAAATGCAATCTTCTTTCAAGAATGACAGATGTTGATTCAACATCATTTCTGCTGATATGTTATTTTGCTACCCAGGTTTTGCAGCAATTGTCTTCATTTGGTTTTATCCAGTTAAGGGTTGAAAGACAACAGCTGTCAGGGGCTGAGATAAGAGAACCAAACTTCTAGGGCTTGAAATTCTCATTCTTGTTTATATAAAGGTTGGTACTAGCACATCCATCACATTTTTTTATCTACAGTTTTCAATTTGAGGTAAATAAGGCCAGGGTCTATAATGAGTGCAAGGCAGGATTGTCATCTCTAGATGCCATTCTCTTGAACCACTGATTATTCTGACAGGTGTAATTTTGAAGTTAGAAAAGAACCCATGTGAGCTAGAAGAACATATGAATTCCAAACAGACGGCACACTGACCAGAATTAGAAGAAGTCCAAGTGCTGGTAATATAGTAATGCTGCTGGCCATGCCACTTTGGCATCTTTTGGGTCAAGCCATCTTTTTAAAATAATGCAGCACTTCTACCCTGAGAGCTTAAAGCTCAGCCCGATTATGCTCTTTGAATAGTCAAAAGATTGTAGTAAGAATACAGACTACATAATTAACAAATCACAACAACAAAGAATCAAAGGATCACAAAGTCAGAAATAGCATTAGGAACTGGGCTATACAGGACTGCTTACACTAACATATCACATGTTCAACTGGAGATGGTGGATTCTTTCCAATTGCTTTCAGCATTAGTTGACCATGACTACAATAAAAAGAAAATACTGTGCTATAAGGCCATACACATCAATGTAGGATTAATGTACAACTTGAGATCAGATACTAATTTATGGATTAGGAAAGTTAACCTCCTCACCATTACTACAAGTAAATATCTGCAAATATTTAGTCTTAATTTAGTTCTTAGTTTCTTTGGGAATTTAGTAGGGTAACAATGCAACACAGCTGTAGTGTAGCAGCAGCAGAAGAGTGCTTGGTCCCCGTCCTAAATGAATTTCCTACTATTTAAAGTGTCAGTGTATTCCATATTTGTATACTATATCTTACTTTTCACAGACCTTCACGTGCTGTAAGGTACTCTGTATTACTGACTGTGAAGTCTCCTGGCGTGAGTGAATGAGTTTAGTTATAAAGTTGACCCCTCCAGAATGATAGTGTCTGGCTCTCCAGAACCTTGATCCTAAATAGTACTGTGAAAGGGGTAGTTGGTTTTATAATAAATTATTTATTTGGGCAGACAACATTAAATATGTTTGTAAGAATGAAAAAAAGAGTTTCATGAGTACAGGCCAATTTCCACAAAATAGCCTGTCAAACTGTATTCCCTTAGGGTTTCCAAAATGCCAAAGTGTTACTTTGCTGCTCAGTGTATGATTTTTGTTTTTCACACCATTCTGAATAAACTCGAGAGACTGCCATATGTGGAAATCCCAAGAGATCAGCAGTTGCAGAAATATTAAAACCAGACCATCAGGCACCAACAATAACTTGTTTGATATAAACATTAACTGAAGCTCCTGATTTGTAACTCTATGATTTTGTGCACTGCACTCCTGTCACATGATTGGCTGATAAGATAATTGCATGGATAAGCAGGAGTACTGTATAGGTATTCCTAATAATTTGTTCAGTAAGTGTATAATTCTCTGTGCAGGGACATGTTGTAACAGATATCATTAAAATGTATTGTTATCCAATTTTCACCTGTGCCACCTTAGTCTATCTATTTATCCCATCAATCCAGTCACTAATTTGCCTCATCCATGTATTCCTATTCAGGGTCACAGAGAACACTAGCCAATCCTGGCAGCATCAGGTCAGGCAGCAACACTATACAAAACACAAGTCCAGTCTAAGTAAAAAACCTGTTTTAAACTAAAGGCTATGATGACACTGGCTTATCCTTTCTTATATTTTATTAAGTTGCTATTCCTTTCAAGTTTTTAAAAAACATTTCATTTGGTGTCTGTCTTCTTGTTCAGCAGAAAGATTCAGCATTTTCAGCCCACCCTCATAACTCACATAAAGAAGAGCGACCACCTCACTATAAACCAGTCCCTCAAGTGACATTACCTCTGTGTATGCTGTGTCCTGTATGCCCGTATCTTCCTTCATTGCACCTTCTTCCTTAACATTCGGTGTTATGCACACAAATGCTGCCCAGCCAACTGCAAACAAAGCTAATATGAAAAATAAGAGCAATTTTTCAAAATACAGAAAGAGAAATATTGTTTTAGCAAAAAGTTTTCTTAAATAATAAAAAAGCATTTAAGCATTGCAAATTTGTATAAAGTATATTGATATATCTGGGATATAATACATATACTAAATAAGAGCAGTAATAATGGCTTGGTGGAAGTTAACTGTTATATACAGGTATCTGTTTTGACACAAACTGGTTATTTCCTACTGTATTTTAGGCTAGAGAGGTGCTTCATATGTATCCATGGTTCAAATGCACACTGAAGACCCTCCTGTTCTCTTATTTAAAGGATTTAACAGTCACTCCATTGTCTGAGGTAGTGCTAGCCCTACCATACTGTAGACTAACTTGGAGACCCAGCTTCTTATTTTGTACCGTAACGTTTGCTGCCCTTAAACACCAGAATTTTAAAACACCTTTCAAAGTTATAGGCTGTGAAGTTGTATCATATAAGAACCTCATGGCATCTGAGAGAACTTGTTTTTATTTGTATTTATTGCTTTATTTTACATTACACTGATCAATTTGTATACCATATTATAATCTTGGGTCCTCTGATTTGTAATTGTGCATGCTGTTAATAGCACTCGATAGTGATTCATACACATGCAAAGAAGTGCTGTGATACTTAGTTTGACAGTCCAACTATCATTGCAGCAAATGTATGTTTAAACATTTCTTAATTTACTGCCCATCCAATAACACAATACGGTTCTTGTAAGTGTGTGGGCCATGTGGAGTCTTTGGGGGTAATAGGTTTCTTTCTAGCACCTGCTTTATGCTTTGCCATGTATATAAACCAAGGAAGAAAGTTTAATGCATAAAAGGTCAGTAACATGTCCAATAAATAAACAGTAACAGATGAGATAATAGTAGTGGTGGCTGTTTCTTCATTATGCATTGGACAAGTTTCAGTGCATGCATGGGAATTTGTGCAGATACACTGACAACACTCTGCATAGACACTACAGTGTAGAGAAACAGTAAAAGGTACACAAGAACCCAAGTAACTGACGTGAACCAGCAGTCACACTCTACTTGGTGTGTTTTAGGCCAAGAAATGCGCTACAGAATTAGTGGGATGACTTTAGTAGTGGTGGCCACATTTTGTACAGTTAAGTCACTGGAGCTCTAATATACAGCGAGCACTGCACAATATGAGAGCCGGAACCTTACAAGTTGCTAGGCTACTTTCCTCAAGCACAGAAGTCAAGCATTGTTACCCTGGTCTATTCATACAATGCCAGGCACATCATAAGTAGTCTTTGCCATCTGTTCCATTAAAGGGGAAACTGGAAAACAGGGGTTAGGGGATGACCAGCAAATGAAAGGAGGTGATGTGGCCATGGTCTTGTAAAATACGCTTTGATACCCAAAGTTATTTTTTTGGGTACCCAGGAGATGAACTGCAGAGTGGGACATAAAATGGATGGCAATGTCCCATATCATCTGCCAATCCTAGACTCGGTGTACATTAGGCTCAGACTTAGCAGGAAGGGGAAGATGATTCTCTGAAATCAGCACAGTGAACAGGTAATTGAAAGGAAGTCAATTTGAGGGAGAATATGAGGTGAGGAAGACTGAAGAGACTACCAGGAAAGACGACCAGATGTTACCTATTGTAGTTAGGGTTTCTAATATGTGATTAGCCAAGTTACAGGGCAGACTGTAGCTAAATAATTTGTTATTTATTCTGTTAAACCTTATTAGTGTTGTTTAACCTTCAGTGTCACACTAGTCTTTAAATGTTATGGGGGTAGACCTAAGTGAGAGTTATATAAAAATTAGTACTTGGGATATCTTACTGCAGATTAATGCCCAATATGCGTGCTCCCTCACCCTCTTTTTAAAAACATGCCTGATTAAGGCAAACTAGCTGGAGCCCAGGGTGGGAGGAACATGGTTTCTCTTTCAGAATAGAACAGTGCATTCTGCAAATTGCCCCTTACTGACTGAACAGAATGAGAGAAACACTCACAATCTCCATCTTGTGCTGTTAGTAAGTGGTTACAATTAATAGCATTCACATCCTCAGTAAACACGCTTGAGTTCCGCACCTTTTCAGCTTTCCAGTAACCTGTTTTAGAGGAGGAGTGTAATGATACATTTAGTAGATGTTGCAAGTAAACCAAGCCACATGCAGACATTTAAAAGCATTAGCCCTGGACAAAGCACTTTTTTCTCCAAAATTATGTAGGTAATTCCTGAGGGTGTAAGAGTAAAATATGTTAACAATACTGTTTAACTGATAAGTTGGAAACAGTAGGACTTCAAAAAATGAAGACTTTAAAGTGCAGTTGGTAGTGATTAAAATAAAAAAGAAATTGTTGGTAAACACTTATATTGTAGAATTTCAGAATCACTTACCTTTTCTTTTCAAGTATTCTGCAATGAGTGCAGCAATATGAATGTAGCACATTGCAGCCTGTAAAATATAATAATAATAAAATGAAAAATAGGACTCAAAACACTGAATTACAAACCCTGATCTGTTACACCAGAAACAGTGACACATTCAAAGAAAGAAGTTCCAGAAAAAAGAAAGACATTGAGCTGTGTGCTGTAAGCAATCACTTACAAAAATAGAAACTGTGAGAACGGTGAGAAGAATAACTGGCCAACAACATATTTCTGTAGCCATAAAAAAGGCTTGTGAGACACTTGGGTAAGTGTTTTGAAAAGAAAAAGATTCTGCTCTGAAAAATGATTTAATTTTAATATATAAATTACTTTGGGGTATGGGTATCAGATTGGTGCATTGATGCTGCTGCTTCACAGCTTTAAGGATCTGTATTTGAATCTTTGCCTGGTTTCCATCAGGGTGTAATCTGCATATTCTCCCATGTTTATGTTGGTTTTCTCAATGTTATGAATTTTGCTTGGATTGGATTAACTAACACTCTTTTAAAGGAAATCATAAAACAACAAGCAAACTAGTGAAAGTCAAAAAAACAAATATACGAATACCAAAACGGCAAAGCCAAAAGCAAACCAATAAAGTCCATGGCAAAAGAGAAAAGCAAGTCAACCAAAGTCTACACTGTCAAATTAGTTTTTAGAGTGTTTTTAGTCTCTTCTATCCCAGCCCTTCCTTAAAAGATTAATTAAAGTTTAGACACTTCCTTGTGGACACCAGAATGTTTTTATAAGGGAAGACATCACATGTCATGTGACTTCAGTGTTTCAGATTAACTTAACAGAAATTGTGAGGAGTCTAATTTTGTACCGCAATGGTGCAGAATTGCTTTGCAGCATTCAGATTGGAAAAAAGGACTGCTTTTTATTCTTGTGCTCTCTGAAAGCCCAGAACAATGCAATTGCTGACAGCAGGTAGCACAGGGAGACAGGGCAGATGGACTTAATTAAAACAGTTACTTGAATACACAAAGTCTTCCCTTAACAGTTTTTCTTGTGAAGAGAACAATTAAGCTCAAAGGGAAACTGTAGTTATGTTCTGACTGCACCTCAAAAGACAATTCAAGCCATCTGGAGTGGAAAGTCAAAAAGAAGCAGCTGAAAAAGTAGATTACCCGTAGGTAATCATTAAGAATTTTTTTTTTTTTTTTTAATACATAAATAGAGGAGTAAGTCAATAAATATACATACAGTTTACCTTTTTTTTGGTATTTAGCCCATTAATCAAAGCAATCATCCTGTATTATAGTCACAGATTCAGCTATGCCTATTCAAATATCCATCCATCTATTATCCAACCCACTATATCCTAAATACAGGGTCATGGCAGGGTGCCAGCACCTATTCAAATACCTTTCTGAAATAATGCGGTCAATATGGCAGCTCTGCTTACTTAATTTAAAAGCACCTTGCAGTAGTTTATTTTTAGGTGCAAAGTTAAAAGGGATGCAAGACTATCAACACAGAACATAAAGGAAACTGTCACAGAGTGTTGTATTATTGTGTGAGAATGCATGTCTTTGCACTTTTATTTACACTTGTTGAATACTCCAAGATCTATGGTGTGAGGTTTAAGAACACCAACAAAGCCTTTGATTTTCACTTTACCAAATTATCATTTATTGGGATCCTTAAAATACATTGTAAGAGCTCATAGCTGAAAGAGGTTTTGCAAGAATAACTGGTCAACAACATTTTCCTCTAAAGCCATAAAAAAGCTTGTGAGACACTTTGGCGTTTTGAAAAGAAAAAATATTCTGTTTTGAAAAATGATTTGTGCACTAGTGCTGATGTGTTAATTTTAATAAATAAATTACTTTGGGGCATGGGTAGCAGAGTGGTATATTGATGCTGCTGCTTCCCAGCTTTAAGGATCTGTGTTTAAATCATGGCGATGGCATGTTCTCCCATGTTTTTGTGGGTTTTCTGCCTATATGCTTGTTTTCCCCATGTTGTGAATTTTACTTGGATTGCATTGACTAACATGTTTTTAAAGGATTACATAAAAGCAGTCACACTAGTGGGAGTCAGGAACTAAAAGTAAAAAAAAAAAAGTCAAAAGCAAAACCCAAAATATTCCAAGATAAAAGGGAAAAGCAAGTCAATCAAAGCCTATACTATTAATTTTTAAACATTGTTTTTAGTCTCTTTTACCCCAGGACTTCCTTAAAAGTTTAGACATTTCCTTGTGCATCCCAGCATGTTTTTAAAGAGGAAGCTTGATGACCTCACATGACATGCGACTTTAGTGTTCCAGTGACTAGCTGTGAAGCTCAAATTAGACAGGACCTAGTCCAAATGGACTTGTCGCTCTATTATATAGAAAAATCTTTCGGCGCAACACAACTTTTTTGAGACAAGACTCTTTCAAATCCCGCAAGACGAGACTTTTGCCTTGACATTTTTTCAAGTCACCTCCTCCTCTCAAACATTTTCAAACAAGACCACAGTCCTCACAACTTCCCAATTAAAGAAGATGTATTATGTCCAAATCTTATTGAAGAATTTCATCACAAAGGGTTATTAACATAAAAAATGATTACATGCACAATCCTAGCACAGAGAAACGAGGAAGTCATACGAATTAATGCCAAAAATGTTGATCGGTTACACATCAAACTGGTTAAATGCATCCAAAAATTTCAAACGGTTACACAACAAACTGTTTAAATACGTATCATTAGACTGCTGAAACAGTTGGTGATGATCAGGCGGAAGATGAAAACAACAACTTACAATAGCCCAAAGAATATATACAACTGTTAACAACGTCCGGTCTTACTAAGCAGGAATTACTGTAGAAAGAAGGATTTACCCAAGAAAGATAATGTAGTACAGGGTGGGCCATTTTTATGGATACACCTTAATAAAATGGGAATGGTTGGTGATATTAACTTCCTGTTTGTGGCACATTAGTATATGTGAGGGGGGAAACTTTTCAAGATGGGTGGTGACCATGGTGGCCATTTTGGATCCAACTTTTGTTTTTTCAATAGGAAGAGGGTCATGTGACACATCAAACTTATTGGGAATTTCACAAGAAAAACAATGGTGTGCTTGGTTTTAACGTAACTTTATTCTTTCATGAGTTATTTACAAGTTTCTGACCACTTATAAAATGTGTTCAATGTGCTGCCCATTGTGTTGGAATGTCAATGCAACCCTCTTCTCCCACTCTTCACACACTGATAGCAACACCGCAGGAGAAATGCTAGCACAGGCTTCTAGTATCTGTAGTTTCAGGTGCTGCACATCTCGTATCTTCACAGCATAGACAATTGCCTTCAGATGACCCCAAAGATAAAAGTCTAAGGGGGTCAGATCGGGAGACCTTGGGGGCCATTCAACTGGCCCACGACGACCAATCCACTTTCCAGGAAACTGTTCATCAAGGAATGCTCGGACCTGACACCCATAATGTGGTGGTGCACCATCTTGCTGGAAAAACTCAGGGAACGTGCTGGCTTCAGTGCATAAAGAGGGAAACACATCATCATGTAGCAATTTCGCATATCCAGTGGCCTTGAGGTTTCCATTGATGAAGAATGGCCCCACTATCTTTGTAACCCATATACCACACCATACCATCAATTTTTTTGTTCCAACAGTCTTGGAGGGATCTATCCAATGTGGGTTTGTGTCAGACCAATAGCGGTGGTTTTGTTTGTTAACTTCACCATTCACATAAAAGTTTGCCTCATCACTGAACAAAATCTTCTGGGTAAACTGAGGGTCCTGTTCCAATTTTTGTTTTGCCCATTCTGCAAATTCAGTGCGCCGATCTGGGTCATCCTCGTTGAGATGCTGCAGTAGCTGGAGTTTGTAAGGGTGCCATTTGTGAGTAGCTAATATCCGCGGAAGGGATGTTCGACTAATGCCACTCTCCAGTGACATGCGGCGAGTGCTACGCTGTGGGCTCTTGCTGAATGAAGCTAGGACAGCCACTGATGTTTCTTCATTAGTGACAGTTTTCATGCGTCCACATTTTGGCAAATCCAACACTGAACCAGTTTCAAGAAACTTAGCCAGCAGTTTGCTAACTGTAGCATGGGAGATGGGTGGTCTCGTAGGGTGTCTTGCATTGAAATCATTTGAAAACTTCAAATGTCTCAATTTTCAAAGAAAAAACAAACAGCACTAATAATTCACATTTTATCCACAATCTTGGAAAACCAGGATGTTCATAATGCTAATGACGATGATGGCATGTGTCATGCACTTCTGGTCATTCTCTGGTACAAACCAGGCTAGTAACCTTAAACAACTGTCCTAAAAGTTGTTAAGAAAGTTGATTAGAATAGTTAAATTCTTATCAACTATTCCAAAACAAAAATGAAAGTAAAAAGGGTGATAAAATTGAATTCTCCATATAACAAAATCCATGAACACATAAGATGCTCATAATTGTAGATTTAAGCTTGAAATTAAAGAAAAACAATTAAAAAATCATAACACAAGTCGCTTGAGAGAACATCACTAATTCTTATATCATGGCAGCCATGATGTCATCGGTCACATGGCATGTGCACATGAGTTTAGCAAACATGTAGCATCATAGTGATCAGAAACACAAAATAACTACATCTATTAAAACAGCAACACAAAAGTTATAGAACAATAAAGGCACAAAGTAGCATCACGAGGATGACAGAAAAAAATAACTATAAAATTTATAAAACACACAAATAAAAAAAGCATACAAAATCAGATCATAAAAATGCTACAAGTGTTCTTAACAACAAGCAACAGGTGTTATGACTAGACTCAATATGGTGGCAAATAAGAAAAACAAAGCACAAAATTGCAGTTTAACAATGTCACGAGAATTAGTGATAAAAATTATTCTGCAGTAAAAAATAAACGGAGATACAGTACAATATTGGACCTGAATCTACAGTTAAGTTCTCAACATTCACACATCTTAAATATAAGGGTGTTAGGCTGACTGACACCTCTTAACACTGTGGCCATGTGTGTTCATAAGAATTCGCTGGGATGAATTGTGGTCCCACTTAGAGTTTGCTCTTACTTAGACCCAAGGTAAGGTTCTTTACTGACACCCTGAAATTGCAGCAGTATACAGATTGGTGGATGTATAATTTACTTTTCTATAAGACTGGAAATACAGCATACAAAAACTTCTCAATGATGTTTTTGGCTTATTAACTATATTGTGATATTGATAACTTTAGGTTATTAATTTTAGTTTAAGAGCTGGAGAAACTATATTCGAAGTACATGTAAAGATTATCAGTTGGCAAACAAAAAACATCTTCCTTTAAGAAAAGCATTCATATTTGTTATCAAACTTTTATCTACATCTGACAAATGGTATTGCGGATTTACATGAACAGCAGTAAAATGTAAGATACTATGCTAATGTTCTGTAAAAAAGAAAAATACAATATCTTCTCCAGTGAATGAAGAAAAATGAAAAAACATAATATTCCTCATGTTACTTAAAACACAGTGAATGAACCTCTTTAGTTTCAACAATCTGAATTCTGCGGTGTCTGGGCAACTGGGGCAAGCAACACAGAAGTTTGTGAGGGAGTCACTCTGTGCATTTATCATAATGTCCAAATAATCAGATATTTGGAGGATGATCATTTCCTGCAGTATTATTTGAAAGGGGGTTGAAGATGTCTCTGTTCTTGACAAAGTCTATCCAATACAGTTTTCACATAACATAACCAAGGAGCCATAGTGCTGAAATGATACTCCAGACCATGTCAGGCTAATTTGATTGAGGCTCTGCAATTCAGCCTCAAATGACATATTCATATGTTCTCAGAACCGTAACAGCTTCTAAATTCCATCCACCACCCAAGTTTCCAGATCACCTAATTTGCTCCATTAATGGTGAGAATGAAATATGCTCTTGCAAATTGTGCTTTACTAAAGAGAAGAAACAAACAATTTCCTTTTGTTTCTTTGCAAAATCTACATAGGATTTGTCAAAGCTAAAATTAATGTGCTTTGATTATTTTTTTTTTATTAATTTTATTGCAATCCATACAAAGCAATCAAGTTTTTACAAAAAGAAAAATTGAGTGAAGAACAGATCGATCCCCACCCCTAATGTGCTTTGATTAAATGCAGTATATGTTCAACAATATCATTGGATTCTAGTATTTGTGGTTAACACTCCTTAAAGTATATAGGAGTTTCAATTATACTTCAAATTTTTAGATCACTTATGATTATGAGTTTATGAAACAAAAACATTCATTCATTCATTTCCTTAACCTGGAAGGAAGCTGTAGCATTTGTTTGGGATGGGGTAAGGCTGGAACCAGCACTGACCAGAGCACCAATCTGCCATTTGGCATACTCAAGTACACACCTAGAATCACCTACAAGGAGCCAATTAAGAGCCGTCAATTAAAGTAACCTGCTTTTCTGCGCTGTATGTATGTGTCAAAACAGTGTACCATGAAAAAAAAAAAAAACACGTTTTTACATAGATAGTGATGGGGAGGGGGTTTAAAAACAGTTTCCTGGAGGTGTGAAGCAGCAGCAAACTCACTACTTTGTCACCCATAAAAGAGGAACAACTATTATATTATCAAAGGCAGTGAGAGCACGTAATTTAACAACCACCATTACGGTGCACCACATTACACAAACTTCTCCCGCCAGATACTGAACTTTTTGACTAGTTCAGTATCAGTTTAAAAAGTTCAGTATCAGTTTGATCTGTCTTGGGGTAAATTTATATTTATTTGTTTTAGAGTTTTTACTTAACCTGTGTCTTAATCCTTACTGTGGTGTTTGCCTTTTAATGGTAGGGTGATTGCAAGATGTTGGCAGGGGCTGCTGCCACGCAATTTAAAAAGAGCAGAGAGCCTAAGTAGAGGATAGGAATGAAATCAAAACAGGGAGTAAGAGAGTGAGGCCAGACCAGGACCAGGACCAGGTTTTTTCCATGGACACTATTTATTAAGGCACTGTGGACAATTTAATTCTTGTTTTGTATTTTAAAAACACTTTGCACTTTTTGCAAACTTATAGGCATCATGTCTTTTCTTGTCATTCTGACTGCACTAATATGGGATGGAGATATTCTGAATTTGCAAACAGATGCCAGACTGGTTCTGTGAACAGCTCTTAAAACTGCAAAGCAATCTTACCAAATTTTATTCTCTTCCTGGGTATAGTTTGGAACAATTTCCAGTAATATGAAGCCAAAGGCAAGTGACTAATTATTTAGTGAATTTACCTCTGACAGATCTCCATTTCTCACATGGACCTTAGCCATGCTCTCTAGCCAAGTTCGGCGCAGTTCAGGAGTGCTGGCATATGAATTAGCTAAACTGTATTGTAGATCCGCAAGCATTTCTGGGTCCTTCTCATGTTCTTTCATTTGTGATGTGGCCATCAACACAGTTCTTATCCTTTTGGTCAGATCCTTCACCTCAGCTGGAAATGAGGTGTTCTAAAAAATCAGAAGAGCAAATCATTAGGAATGACATGCTCTCCATTAAGTTAAGTGTCATTGGAAAACAATATTACATACACATTAACACAAATGGAAGTCTAAAACTGCAAATATACTATGTTATTAAGAGAATGCAAACCTTCCATGAGCTCAAAATTCAGCCTTAAAGGAGCCACAGTCACAGATATGCTAATGTTTAAAATAACGATGTCAAGCAGTTTCTTTCCCAAAGATTGTTTTATATTAGCTGGATATTCACTGTTTAACAGAACATATGCTGCTCCTTTATTTTTTCTAACAATAAACTCATCTGACTCAAAAATAAAATGTGTGATCTATAAATCTATAAATGTGTGATCTTAAATGGATCCTGACTACATCTAGTAGCAGAAAGTGATTTATTTACATTAAGATGTGAACTATTTTTTCACAGGCTGAAGATGTTAACGATGTGAAAATAAAATAAAAATAACGCTTACAATTATGGCTTCACTATCTTTTCTATACAAGGCCATTGGCCCCCTACAAAGGCTGGACCAAAAATAAAAAGTGGATTCTGGTTAGGTAATACAACCTCCTTTGGAAATCTAGCGACTACCGATTACAGGAGAATCACAGTATCTGACTCAATAACTCACTTAAACACAGTTATTGCAACAGATTCAGTTTCAGGCCAGGCACAGGATTTACCATTTGCACAAATAAAACTAACAAGACATGCAAATCAAATGAGAACACACTCTTTGGAAGTTCTAATGATGGAAAAACAGCTTATTGAGATTCTGTAGTGCATGCCCCTTTAAATGTACATTTGGTTCAGGATAAAAAGAGGATTCATCAAAAGCACTACACTGCAGTCAGATTTTTCATGAGCTGTGGTTCTCTGCTAGAGATGCAGACGAGCACAGTGCTAAAAAGTAAGAGGAACAACATTTCAAAGGCATGGGGAAAGGTTTCCAGCATTAAGAAAGTGAGTGTGACTGAAAATGTGCAGTTAGGCATACAAGAATCTGTATTAACTATTTTCTTTTGACATTAATTATTCTTCTCTGTGCTCAAAAAAAAATTTCTTTATGTTGTATTTCTAGCATTAAGAGGTATCTCCATCACTATAAAACACAGATACATATACAGATTATGATAAGACGTGATGGCAAAATTCAAGGCAAGTGTGCACTTATCTTACTATGATTGCTTAAATATTTAACAGAGCTAAGAATTGGCACATGGAGAATTACAAAAACAGAAAAACGATTTCTTACTCTTAGGTGTACATCTCCATTGGCAAAATTATTAATTACGGCAAGTGACTGCTGGAACCGAGAACCGCCAATTCCTGCATCTGCTATGAGTTGGCTTACTGCTTTGATAACCTGTATGAAAACAAAGCAGAAGAGAGGTTTTGGAGTGCTATCACCTTCCATGAAAACCATTTAATTTCTTACCAGTTCAATCCAATCATGACAGAGTAATTAGATTTACTAATTCAAAATCTTATATAAAAATTTAAATATTGTACATACAGCCATTTTAATGTTACACTTGGCTTTTCCCTATGAGAATCACTGGCATGTATGATAAACAGAATTTTTTATTGTCTTTTTCTGTTTATTGTACTTTGACTTGTTAATCCTTCCTTTGAGCATCCTTCTCTTGTGTGTTCTCTACAACTTTTGAAATATTTATTTCTATGTAACTTCTTGTTTTCAGTTAGGTAAGTACATAGTGGTACTGCACAGACACAAACACACACACACACATGCACATTCACATGCTGTATACAGTATAGAAATACATTACACACATGCACACCGATTCACACAAATACACTATATGATACACAGACCCATGCATATGCATACATACACATGATAATGTACACACAAGCACAGACAGATGCACAGGCATATACACTCAACACACTTGTTTAGTAAACATCCTTGAGATCTGAAAGCAACAGCAAATTAGGGAGCAAATCCATACTTAAACACGGATGAATTTTGGCAGTGTGTCTAATAGAAGCAGGCCAGATTCACTGGAAAATACATGAAAATACATTCTTGTTTATCATGGCACTGGAGAATGACAAAGTGCTGCATGTTGGTTGGACATGCAAGCAAGAATTTCACTAAACTCTGTACGCATGGCAATACTACTATACTTATGTAGACATGCTTATATATTCTTTATAAACACATACACATGCCATTCATTTACAAAAAAACTATACATAGAAGAGAATTAGTAAATATTCAGTAACTAGAATATTCAGTAATTGCCTTTGACAATACTTGATAGTTTCAGTATTATTACCATGCGTGTCATTTTCTTTTACAAGGAAATTGTTGTCTATGTCCCAGACTTTTTTGTTTTTTTGTTTTATCTGATCATTATATTTCCAGTTAGCTACTGCTTAATTAACACTATTCGGCATCTCATTATTTACTAGATGGTCAAACAGATACTTCATTATTTTTAAAACTACCATTTCAGATTCTAAACCTTTCTGAATGTTATAAGGTATAATATTTATTTACAACTGCTCTTCCTATTTTCATTTAAAAAAGCACACAATCTTGTATGACAATTTGGCAGAAGTCCAGTTAATTTAAATTTAAGAGGAAATGCCATATACTTCATATTCAAATTATAATCTTTAAAAACAGTAAAAACTGCCTGCCCTGTTACATTGTCATTTACCTGCAAGTGGGATCTGACAATAGATTTCCTTTTGGCAAATTCAAAATTTTTCCTCATGAAGAAATACAACATGGCAGAGGCTTCAGTTTGAGTGGAGCTAGATCGATGATTACAGCATTTCAGAATTTCATAACATAAGGATCCACAAAGATCTGCTTTCCCTTGAAAGAATGCTGAAGGAAACTAAATAAGGAAAAAGAAAAAACTACATGAAAAAGGCCAGTCTGAATTGTCTTTATAGTACAGAATTACTATTACATGTACAGTATTTACAATATACAGCAGCCCTGCCACACTTAAAATTCTTAAATAAAGAATTATAATTAAAAAATTATATATCGAGCACATCTGTCTCGACAAAAACTCTCTAAAATGTTTCCAGGGCGTGATCCAACCTGCAAACGTTGCAACCAAGTCCCAGCCTCACTAGGTCACATGTTCTGGTCCTGCACCAAATTAACATTATTCTGGACAAACATTTTTAATTACCTTTCAGATAGCCTTGGATTCACAATCCCTCCTAACCCATTAACAGCTGTGTTTGGGGTTCTTCCAGAGGGGTTTAAAATGGAGAAATACAAACAAACTGTGATTGCATTCACTACACTTTTGGCACGCAGACTTATTCTGATAAACTGGAAGAACACAAACTCTTTTAAGTCAGTGGGAAACCGATGTGTTATACTATTTGAAATTGGAAAAAATCAAATACTCAGAGGATCCGTACAGACTTTTTTCAAAACATGGCAGGATCTAATCAGTAATATTTTAAAATAAGCTCATAAAGCACAGAGAATTTATTAATTTAGATATGTTTACAAGCCTTAAATTTCACGCCGTTTGGCTTGCTCTCTCTTTCAGGGTTGGGGATCGATCTGTCCTTAACTCAATTTTTCTTTTTGTAAAAACTTGATTGATTTGTATGGATTGCAATACAATTAATAAAGAAAGGAAAAAAAAAATTCTTTATTAAAATCTTGCTGTGCCATGACTCGCTGTTTTAACATTAAATCATTTTTTCACTGCCATCCTTTTATTTTACGCATAATACAATTTGATTTAATAAGTAACATGATGTACATAACACAGCTCTTTAGGACCCTAATATATGACAATAAGTCATATCTATCCTCTGCTACTTTAAATCTATCCATTTTCAAACTATTTGTCCAGTTCATGAAGGTGAGGTAAGAAGAACCTCTCTGTAGAAATTGTCAGCCCAGTTCAGTTCAGGTCACTCACAAAATACATAAGAAAATGTGGCACAACCACAGATATCACACAGGGATGAATTAGAAACATGGGGAACCAGCATTGCGTTGCTGCAAAGTTACCCTTAGCACCAATTTGCACACTTAATCAGGGGCCTGTGACACAGGATCTTTCTTTAATCAGAAAAAAAGGTTGTTTTTTCTTGACCATTCAGAGTTATGTAACAAGCTCTTCAACTGACTGACCAATCAGTGATCTTGATCTGTAGATAGTAGCAGCCTATTGTGATGGATGCTAGAAAACCTGAACATCACAGTCAGAAATTGTTGTTTATCAGGATCTTGGCAATACCCTGCAGAAGTCAACATGTACCTAGCCAGAGTAAGCTAACTGAAAGGTTTTGTTTCAGTGTTGTCAGATCTGGATGTGACCTTTTCAGGGAAGAAATGTTAAGCAGTATTTGATATTTAAAACAAAATAGTCAGTCTGTGTAACATATGTTTATTTATTCCTTTTCTAGCCCATGGGTCTCAGGGCATCAGGCGCTAGTCCATCAAAGGGCACTCCCACTGAGATTTTAACCTGAGACTCTAGAGTTTAGAGGTGCTAACCTGTGAGTTGAAAAATATATAATTATTCAGATTTTGCAGAATTTGAAGTATTACCTTTTGAATAAAGAGTCTCAGAGCAGCAAAGACATGCTTCAGTGCAGCTGTAGACTGATTAATTTGCAGAAAGAGAAGATATGTATCAAACACTTTCCTCATTAGTGAGTTCTGGCCGTCATCTTGCTGTAACTGCTTCTACATTTAGACAAAGGGAAGGTAAAAAGGGTTAATAAACATTTAATGTAAAAAGAAAAAAGCCAACATCATGATTATTCAGCCTCAAAGCCTATGATCTATTTGGAGTGCTGTCATGAAAGTCATTCAGTTTGAAACAGAATTCAAACAAAATTCAAAGGCTACAGTGCTCTTCAGATCTACAGTATAAAATGAGTGATTTATTTACCAGATAAAGCATTTATAAATGAAATGATTACATCCCAATGCATTGATGGGGATTCTATCATACTGCATATCAACCATTAATATCAAATGACTCCTCTACAGTCAGTTCACTGCCTGACATTTCTCAGGCGAAGTTCAAACATGTACAGGCAATACCCAGTGTGTTCATTTTCCCCTGTAAATTAAGTGTTTCATTATGTTCTTTGTGAAAGGTATAATCTTAAACAAACATGGATTACTTGATTGATTTTGCAAGTTAATTACATTGAACTCAACTCAGTTTTATTTTTAACGTATCTAGCCATGCATCCATCAAATTCTGTTATTGCAATGTACAATTTTTAAAACTCCTCATAAATTAAAAAATGGATTATTTACACTTACCCGATGGTGGTGTGTAAAGAGATTTAGAATATCAAGAACAGTAAGACAGACCTCTGTTGAAACATTAGCTTCGATATCAGTAGGATTCACACTGTCAGTTTCAGATACATTACTGTCTGTGGAAGAGAAGAAATCTCAACAACACGTAGGATTCACTCATTACAAAAGTCAATTTAATACTTTGTTCTCAGCTAAGTCTAAGTTAACAATATAGTAATGAGTCGATATATGAAATGAGCAAACTTGATGTTTATATTTTTTCACATAAATGAGTTAGCATACAGTATTTCTTAGAAACCCTCTTTGGTAATTTTTGTGAGAAATAAATATGTTGGGCCTTTACACCCATGATTGCTGTGGATGATATATATAATTAAGTTATTTGAACACTTACTGGATGCGTTATTGGAACTTTCCATCATTTGTAAAAGTTTAGGATTTGAAAGTGCATTTTTTCCACGTATAATTGGCATGGTCTGGGAGCGGCTATGCCTGTGACCCTCTTGGGTGGAGTGCATCCTGGTAAAATAAAAGTATAGAATTTCTGAAAGGAAGTGTTATTTAACAAGACTGGGCTACAGGTCCAAATATACTGTTCACAGAGAATGAAACTAGTGGCAATGATTACGTTCAGCAAATATGTTGAACAAATTCTCAATACATTTTAGAATATAAAATGTACATAATTTTTGATACTTCATTTAAAAGTTCTGATCCTTTGTCATCTTATTGAAAAGTTTATTTTATAATACTCCCCAAACATAATACATTCCATGATTTACAAGTATATTATAGTTTATGTAATAGTACTCCACTTACATCATATAACTTACTTGTTCAGCAAAATTCTCTTGCTGTTTTAGGAACTTTATAATAAAAACAGTGGATTTATTTTTAACTTGGAAAGTTTTTTTTTGGGCAAATCATATGCCACAAAGTACACCAATAACATAAAACATTTGTCAGTTAGCACATAATGAGATAAAGGGATGGGGATGAAAATGAAATTAAAATCAAAAGACACAGACAGCAGTGGGGAGGTAAGAACTTCTAATTTACATTTCTCATCTGTCAAAATTCTTCACAAGAAGAGCACATAATATACAATACCTCTCAACTGCATATACAACTGCCCTGAGTAAAAACCCCAAGGTTTACCATTGTGATATAATACTGGATGCTTGGGTGGATGTACTAGAGCCTTTGAGTGTGCCATTGTTCTGCGAGGCCTGAGCCAGTTTTACTGCTGCAGCTAGCTTCCTGTTACATTGAATAAAATCAAAAGACACACTTTTAGGGGTAAATTATTGTCATGATAAATGTTAATAGGCAGGTATTAGCAGCAGCGCAATGTAAGAGAGAAGCAAAGTGGAACACATTGCATAAAGCAAGTAAGGCAGGGCAGGGAGGTGGACATTAAGAAGAGTTTGCATGTGGAATAGCAGGAGCAGTAATGATGCTCAAGAAATGCATTCATTTATATTTGTAAAAATGTGTCTCTCATGTTCAAGAATGCTTCTCCCACATCTTGTGAATGATCGCTGGTGTCGCACATCATGTTCCTTCTGATATTAAGTTTGCTCACTAACTTTATAAAGAAAAATTCTGTGCGAAAATGTATTTTATAATTTTGAAACTATGACATGAAAGTCTGGCACGACTACTTAGTTATATGTGGTTGTTATATCAGAGACAAGTGTGCACAGTTTTCAGAAAACTGGCACTGACTTTTAAAAGATGTGGTTAAAGGCCAAATCCAGCATTTCTGTTTTACTGGTTGTTTTTTCACACTGTAACTAACCTGTGACTAAAAACTGTCACAAAACATAACTAATGAATGAATGCAAAATAAGCTCATAAGCAGGGAAGGAGAGAAATGCATGTGGATTTCACTCACAGTTAATGCATATAATGACATACCTTGCAATGTGTTTCTTTCCCAAAAATTTGAAATGCTGAAGGCATAATCTGTGGAAAAAAAGTAAAGGACAATGGTAGCTTTGAAGTAAACTTTCTTATTTCCTTTTTTACTGCTCTCGCTGAAATGGCCACCTTCTGAATTGTTAAGAGTTAGAAGATGTTTGATGAGTCAGAAAAATTATCTTAATTTTTGTATGTTTTGATTTCTACTTTAAAATTTACAGTCAAAATGGTGCCATCTTTAACAAAGTCAAAGAAGTATAACTTTTTCATGTGCATATATCAACAAACAGGGTTGACATTTCTTTGAAATTTGACACATTTTCCTTTTTTGCTTTGTCTCCTATCTGTTGGGGATTGGGAGAAGGTTCTTCACTGATTCTTTTGCATGTACGCACATATTAGTATTAGAAATGGAGAATATTTTAAAACTGTTTTAAAAGACCCATCTTCAAATTCTATCTCTGCCTTCTGATCCCAACTTTTCAGTCTTCTAGATTAGCTCCAATATCGAGACTCCCACCATCAGTCAAATGGAAGACTCAGGTTAATGATGGACAGGACACCTTGCTTCTCCTCATACTAATTGTAATGTAATTTAGTTGCCAACAACTATAATTAAGGTTCATATATTGATAAATTACCTGGGCAAAAAAAGAGCAATAATAGAAATTATGCTAAACACCAAATAACACTGCACTGTTAATTTGTTTTAAAATACTACTATTGCTTTATACATTATGTAGAAAATGTGGTTAAAGGCATTCAGATGAGTGGTCACTGAAAATCATACCACATAACACACCCTAGCAAAAACTACATGTAAACTGTTATAAGCAGATCTAGAAGGTCTGAGCCTCACCTTGAACTAAAAAAAATAAAGATACATTAAGATCATATCTTGCATGACCCATACATACTCTGCACACATAGCTTTAAATATTTGCCTAATTTACTTAAACGAGCCCTCTGTTTTGAAAGAATTAGTGGTACATGAGAAGTTAATATGTGTCCAAATCATTCTAGAACAATAAGCAGGGTGCTTCAACTGTGTTTGTAATTCAATTTAACTTATACACAAATGCTTGGGGGAAGCACAGTGGAGCAGTGGTAGCACTGCTGCCTCGCAGTTAGGAGACCCGGGTTCACATCCCAGGTCCCCCTTGTGTGGAGTTTGCATGTTTTCCCCGTGTCTGTGTAGGCTTCCTCCCGGTGCTCTCCTTTCCTCCCACAGTCCAAAGACATGCAGGTTAGAAGGACTGGCAAAGCTTAGTGTGTGTCGGGTTCAGGGTCTGTTCCTGCTATGTGCCTTAAGTTAGCTGGGACAGGCTTCAGCTGCACGACCCTTGTCTGCATTAAGCGGGTCAGAAAATGACATGACGAATGGTTGGGTTCTTTAGAAATTCTGAAAGATTTAGGGCAGATTATTAATTTGTAAATAGGTCAACATTCTCAAACCTGCTTCAAAATCAACTCTGGCAGGATTGACACAATGCAGGAGCTCCCCTTGGAATTAGGCACTGGTCTACTTCAGAGCCTCTACACACACTCACATGGGGCCCGCTTAGAATTTCCACTTAACCTAACACATATTAACATTTAACTCATTTTCATTTTGTGCTACTGGAAGTGAATGAGGAAATAACTAAAAAAATGAATTATTATTGAAGTTGCTGATGGAAATGAAATGTACAGCTAGCTTTTTTTAGCAAATTAAAAAAAAAAGCTAATTGCAATTTATATTAAAGGACTGAGTGTTTTCTATAATACAATGATAACAGATTTCATCTGAATATTATCTGAGCTGACTTGAACCTGACTGAGACATTGTTAACTCTATACTGTAAGCCGGATTAACATCCATTAATAATTTCTAGTTTTTAATGATTTACGCATTTGTTAATCATATTCAAAATGTCCATGAAACTTAGGTTTTTGAAATTATCCAAGATTATTGCCAGTCTACGCTGCATATAATGTAAAGGTATACATTATATATTAGGTGTTGCAGGTACACATGTGGCATTTGTCCAATAAAATTATGCATGTGCAAAATTTACAAACATCCTTAATTCAGTTAAAGGTTATGGGGGAACTGGAGCCTACCATGACAACATGGAGTGCAATGGAGAAACCACCTCTGCCAATCAAGGCAAAGCCCATTGAAACACATCAAACATAGACCCACATAGGGCCAATTTAGAAACATCAATTAACCCAAGACACATTTTTAGGATGCAGGAGAAAAACTGTAAAACCTGGAGAAAAGCCCATCTAGACAAAGGAAACAAACTGCACACGGCTGTTGACTGGGCACAGAATTCAAGCCCAGAGTCCATGAGGCATCAATACTGACCACTATACCCCTAAATAAATAAATTAAGTTTGCTTGAATGCATAAACTTATGGAAAAAAGGCCAGCATTCCATACTTACTCTAAAATGTTGAAAAAATCTGAAATCTCTTGATGAACTGCTCTTTGCCAGTAAGATACCATTACATCTGAAAAAGGAAAACAGTAGATCATAAAGAAAAACTGTCAGTTGTTTCATTATATAAATATTACTAGGTATTGCTTCTATTGTGGCTTACCTTAAAAGAAATATAAATATATTCTTTCATTTTAATGCAATTAGGTATGTTGTTGACATTCTAAAATAATGTCCAAAGACCAATTACATGTTTGTGCTTCATATCACACAGGGATTCCTATGTTTTTAACCTTCTATGTATACTTTACTGATAAAGTTTCTATTCCTCCAATCATTAAATGGAACAGTTTACTGGGTGTCAGAGAATATGCCAAACCAGCTCTGCTCATTTCAAAAGATCTTTTATGACCACAAGGAGTCTGGGACTCGGTTTTATGTCTCATCCAAAGGATGGCACTATTCTGTATCACTGCACTGGGATTTTGGGATCTACACACAGACCACAGGGTAAAAACCCACTGATGGCCCCACCAACGCCTCTTCCAGCAGCAACCCAAGCTCTGCCTAAATGGTCTTCCATCCAAGCACTGGTCAGGCTCAAGGATCCTTAGCTACAGATGGATTTTCTGTTCTGAAGGGCAGGTGGTATGGCTACTGGCTATGTAGCACAATCAGGATTAGTAAAAGAAAAATAAAAGAATCAAATAAAAATACAGCCACTGTCAAGATGTCCGAAATGAAAGAGAGAAGAGGCGAGTCTTTAAGTGAACCGTGAAAAAGTCTACCAATGTGTAATTGCTATGTTTCCTCCTTCCTCTCTGTTCCATTGTCATACTTTTTTTTTACACACGAGTGATGCTACCTTGAACAACTTATCTACAGGTATAACTCTCTAACTGTGCCGTTTATAGGAATATAAGGTATATGAAATAAAAATAAAATCTTTTTTTCATTTATTAATGTGAATGTTTTACTTATTTACCATTTCTGTTCTTCTATTGCTCTCATGATAAGAATGATACAAGTCAAGCCTTCCTGCACTGGTATGGAATAATTTTAAGTGCACCATCTAATACCATACCTTCAGAGATAGTTTTCATAATATGAAGAAAACACATGAGGAGACTCCTGGTTTCTGCGTGGTCCAATTTATCAAATCGTAAAGCTGATCCGATCAAGGACAAAGGCCTTACAAACTGTAAAAAGGCCACACAAAAAAGCACTATTCAGATTTAACCCGATAAGATGACATGTGCAGTATTTCACATTTTCATCAATTAATATTAATTAAACTGATACAAAAAGTTGAATGAATACAACTGTTTTTAAAGTAAAAACTTAAAAGGAATCTTTGCTTCTTTCCAGCTCACTATATGTTACTTCTGTTGAGAACATTATAAATACCTTCTCACAAGTATCTGTCTTCTCACTGTTCTTGTCACTATTGCTTGGGTTTGATTCAATGCTTATTAAGGAGGCTCTAGAGTCAGCGTGATTTGCTGTGGATACTGCCAGTGATGAAAAAGCTGTTAACATAAGAGAAAACATTATTAAGAAATTCCAAGTGACCGATAGGTAAAGGACATCTTCAAGATGGGGCTCCTGAGTCTCAGGTTACTGGGAAAACTGGAAAAAAAGTATTTATGAAACACATGGTTCATTTATTTCATAATGAGGTTAGGAGAAGTGGAATGGATAGGTGTACCAAGTAAGACCATTTTTCTCAGGCAGGATACAATCTGAAGACATGTGACTAGTAAAGCACTGGCGGTTTCCAAGCCTTAATGTTTTAAGATCATACTTGTTTTAAGTTATAACACAATGTTAGTGAAGTTGGGTAGATAGAGTCCTAGATTGAATCACTGTATGTGTGAGTTTGAGTGTGCTCTGTGATGACTACCATGTTTTTATAGCTGAACTAGACATTAAGCCCTTTACAATAATGGGCGCTAGAACAGTAGTGCATAAACATTAGTAGGAACAGTCTATATTAAATGGCAAGGGATCGTGTATGTGGCTGTAATATGCGTCACTGTGTTGTGTGCCTTTAATTTTCTCTCGCAGTAATACTGGTTTGTATTCCCATAAAATGCCTGTAATTTTCTCTGATGGTAAAACAGTGGAACCTCAGTTCACGACCATAATTCGTTCCAAAACTCTGGTCGAAACCCGATTTGGTCGTGAACTGAAGTAATTTCCCCCATAGGATTGTATGTAAATACAATTAATCCGTTCCAGACCATATGAACTGTATGTAAATATATATATTTTTAAGTTTTTAAGCACAAATATAGTTAATTATACCATAGAATGCACAGTGTAATAGTAAACTAAATGTAAAAACATTGAATAACATTGAGAAAACCTTGAACAACAGAGAAAGCTAACACTGCAAGAGTTTGCGCTATAGTGCTACGAATCGCTCGCTAAAAAGACTTTTTTTAATGAGTTTTAAGCACAGGGAAAAAAATTAACATTTGAAAAATCCGTAACTTAATAAACAACCAAAAAAAGTAACATTATAACAATGCACTCGCACGCCTGTGTGTGTGTGTCTCTCGCGTGCCTGTGTGTGTGTGTCTCTTGCGTGCCTGTGTGTGTGTGTCTCTTGCGCAACTGTGTGTATCTCTCTCTCGCGCTGTGTGTGTGTGTCTCTCTCTCGCGCCTGTGTGTGTCTCTCTCTCTTGCGCGCCTGTATGTGTGTGTCTCGCGCGCCTGTATGTGTGTGTGTGTGTGTGTGTGTGTCTCACTTGCGCATGCGCCTGTGTGTCTCTCTCTCTCTCTTTCTCTCTGCACAGGGAGAGACTGAACACGTGCAGCCCTGCGCATGCGCACTTCACCAGAAGACACACACACGGACACCTGGATGCACACAGGGGTTTTATTAAAGAGGATGGATAGGCTCCAGCTAATGATAAGGACAGATTATTCAGTTATACTCCCATTCTAAAAGCTTTTCTGTGGCCAATCTGTAACATAAAATTCTCCATCCATATTTCCACAGTCCAGTCCCTTTTAGATATGCTAAGGGTAAGCCTGATGTTAGTTACAACATTTTGTACATCTTGTGTCTTACTTTTCACTACTAACAAATTTAACCACCTTAATGTTTAGCTTGCTTACTTTAAACGGAAAAATGCTGTCTGTGCAGTTGTTAGGTAAACTTCAAAAAAGGACTACAGCTGACTGATTGTCAAGAACACTACCACTTTGATTAAAGAATTAAAACAGAGGTTTAGCTACTAAACAAACCACTTTATGGAATGTGGTGCTATGGGATATTCATTGATTCTGTGTTTCACGTCATGAATGGCTGTTATGAAGACAGCAAATCATTCATTGAATGAAATAGTTGCTGTAATAAAATAACACAATATTCTCAAACCTGCTTTATCCAATTTAAGGACACAGTGCCACTAATTGCTATTTTCCAAAAAGGTAGTTTTTTGCCTAACAAGACAAGGGAGATTATATGCAGAAGATTAAAAAAAAAAGATTTTTAAGATTATATGTTATTCAGGTACACTATAAAATGTACAATACAATTTAAATTTCATTTACATGATTTAATGATGCATTTTCTGTTAAAATGTTTAACATTCTCAAATAAATTTATTCCAGATTAGATTTTGAGGGGCTAAGCCTATCTTGGTAGCATTAGACACAATTCAGGAACCAGCAATGAACAGGATGCCAGTCCACAACCATATGGCACCAATTCAGAATCACCAGTCAACCTAACCTGCACTTGTTATGGTGCCTGCAGAAAGAAACAGGAAAACTCACACAGACAACAGGGAGAACGAGTAAACTCCAGACAATGACTTGATATAGGGCTACTATTATTGAAGCTTTAAAGGTTTTATAACACTAATATAGTCCTACAACTTTCTTACAGAGTGTCTTCTAACTTGGCACTTCTTGTTCCATTATCACCCCCATACTGTAATTCAGTCATGTGAGACACATTGAATTCTCATGAATGCAGATCTTCAAGGACTAATCTTAACAATCCTGACCAGGAAAGTTACACTTAGGACATGAATTAATAGATTAAAATAATAAGGGTGGAACAAGCTCTATCTCCTGTGACTCCGCACTGGAATACACAGAGAATGGAAAATAAAAAATAAACAATCACATTTAGGAATATTGAAATATACATTTGAAACTATGCCTTTTCTTTCTCTACCTCTGTGTTTTTATATATTGCATGATGACACCATTTTAAAGACATTATTAATAGCATTATGCACTTCTGTTTTTTACACTACAATTACACTTACGTTAAAGTGCACTGAATTCATTTAATAGGAATAAGGTGAACCGCATTGAGTTACAAATGTTACAGTGTAGACATTCAAGGTTGTGAGAGACAAAAACATCAACAATTAATCCACTCTTAATATTATCAGGATTTAAATAAATTCAAGAGGTCTTGAACAACAATTATAACAAAGTAAAGCATCAAGTGAGTTTCTTAAAATAAATAAACTGAAAGTGTTCTGAACACAAATTACACCACTGTATGTATTCCTCATTACTGACTTTCAGACTATGTCAGTGCTGCCTGAAAAGTCAATTATAGCTCAATAACAGTAAAGTGTAATGTGGCCAGAAGAGGGCAGTTTATGACCTGAGAAGAATTTAGTCCATAGCTCAAAAGATTAACAAAACTTAAAATGTGTAATGTTTCATTCAGGCTAACATTGCATTGGAGAAAATGACTGCTAATAAAAACGACAAGTGCTTAACACATTTTTCTCTCACACTGTAGCATAATCAGATTGTCAATCAATCTTAAAATGGCTTTATAATTAAGTGAGAACTGCAGTATAATCTTTGGTATTATGTTCAAATTCAACTTTAAATCCATCTCCCACCTGTGATGGAATTGAGGACCTCCTTGGAGAAGGAAGTATCCACGGAGTTTGCATGTTTCAGAGCTGAAGCCATGTGACTCTGTAATCCTCCTGTCACACTTAAATCATCCCTTGAGCCCTGCATTTTCATATAAAAAAATATTGTTGGAGATTAATGTTTTCCAATGTCATTGCAGTTCTAAAACTAAATGCAATTAATTTTCCACATATCACTGAGCATTTAGATATGGTATGGTGGGCAGTATAACAGGATTAACATATTTTAAAGCAGGGAAAGCTTCTTATATGTAATGATCTTGTATCTGAGTATAGAAACAATGGCATTACTATTTAAAAATATTCTGGGTGGTAATGGACGAAAGGAATTATAAGATTCAATGAATGCCAATGGATTTAATTAAATTTATCTAGATGGGTTATGAAAAGATGACATTTCAATAACAGATGAAAGAAATTGCAGATTAATCTCTATAAATACCATTTTCTGATTTGGTGTAGAGATGGCAGGCCATGGGACCTGCTCTCCGTTTCTTACAGGAATGAACTTCTAAAGAATTTTAATACAGAATATGCATTTTATAATGGAACATAACAAAATATTCCTAAAACTACTGTGGCGCGTGGCTGGGGGTGGTACCCAGCCGGGACGCCTGGATGGACCGGAAGAGAGACTACGCCTCCTCCGGACCACGAGAAGGCAGCTGACCTGGTTGGTGTGGGGACCACAGGAACAGAGCATGGAAGCTCAACCCTGTAGGGGCCCGTGGTCACTGCCACGGGGTGCCTGGATGCCTATGAAGCTCTGGACATCAGCAATTATGCCACACCAGGAAGTGCTGATGGAAGTTCATCAAGGGTCACCTGGAGCATATCTGGGGCAGCATAAAAGGGCCCGCCTCCCTTAATTTGGCAGCTGGAGTCAGGTGGAAGTAGACATAGCTCGGAGGAGAGGAGTGGACTGGGCGAAGGAAAGGCATTGGAGAAAGAGGCCTGGACTTGTGGATGATTGGTGCAGGGGCACTGGGTTGTGCGTGCGCACTTGTAAATAAGTATATAATAAACCGTGTGTGGTGTTGAAACCTTAGGTGTCTGCCTGTCTGTGTCCGGGCTGTTTCCTACACTACATAATTTCATTCAGGGCTGAGAGGGACCTGAGCCTATTGGCATCAGGTGTAAAATAGAAAGCAACCCTGGATGGGATACTGGCCCATCACAGGGCCTGCTCATGAACACACACTTACTTGGAATCATGCAAGACTTTGGGAATGTAGGAGGAAAACCAGAGGACTAGAGGTAAACCCACGAAGACTTAGATATATATTTTATGTTTTATGCTATTGAAATTTAAAAAGTGATAAAAGAAATCTTGAATAACCTTAACAGGCAGATATATTGAACATTTTACAATGCTGGATCCAATTAATAGTGTTAATTCTAATGTTTTGGACGCTTCCCTAATGCTTTACTAAATGTAGAGCATCCCATATCCTGGTGTCAAACACACTCAGCTCTTCTAAAGTATACTGCACAATGCCTTCTCAGATGCCCTTTTTCCAAACTACCATACTTCCTATTGGAGCACTTGCTCTTCCTAGGATCTTCATTGACCTGAAGTCTGGAGTCAATGACTGTTTCTTCCTGCATCGTATTCAAGACACCTGGGGCAAATTCTTAGGCTTAATTAAATTAAATACAGTATATCAAAACAGGACGTCTCAATCCATGACTTCACAAACGAATGTATCAATATACGATTACAATAAAGTATTATATATTATATCACAGTTTTTACATTTAGAATTAGCTTTATTAAATTTACTGAAAATATTCACTTTAGTACAAAAGCATCACTACATACTCTTAAAACGTACCTGATCAGAAGATGTGAAGTTAAATGGAAAGATATCTCTCATAAAAAAACGGGGCATATTATCAAGGATCATACCATACAGAGGTAGATACAAAGATGCTATTCTTTCCTGTCTCTTCTGTAAAGTACAAAATAAGCATTATGGAGTTTACAGGAGACAAAATGAGTAATATCAAAAGTAATAAATTCAATATAGGAAAACACATTAAAATATTGTAAAATGTTTTTTATTATGGTGTAACAAATTTGACAAAAAAACATATATTAGCTCTCTCATTTGAAATGCGTATTTTTCTCAGTCTGATGCTAGCATTAAGCAGAGGACAACAGGAATGGTGACTTTGCAACCACTTGTGACCTGACAAAGCCTACTGCATCATTTATGCAATTACATTTTCAAACAAAATCATTTTGGGTTATAACACAGTTTAAACTTTTAAATTCAGCATCCTCTGCATGCAGTGTGTCTTCATGATTAGCTGTCAGATACACACCTTGTTATTGTTAATAGCTTATTGACTGTTAATTGAAAGAGCTCACATTTTTCGACACCCCCCATCGCCAAAGTGTTACCCTTTGCATTGTTACTGGTCTCATTTTTGCTGATTTTGGTTTGTTTTAGATTTAACTGTGTATTATTATTGTGCCTGGATTGCAGCTGAGCTTCTTATCCACTTTATCCATTTAGAGACATTCATCAAGTGTACTCCATCCTGTCAGATTCCTTATGCCTTTGCCTTCTTGCCAAGACTTCTGAGTAAATTAACCTTAAATCTTTTGATGTTATATGCTGAGGTTGGGCTCCACCCAGAGATTTAAAGACAACAGTAACCTCCAAACCATGGTCTTAATAAGTGTCACCACTACCAAGAAGAATGTTAGTAATGGTAAAGGGTTTGTTTCCATTTGCTGGGCTGTGTACAAACATGCTGTCCCATTTTCTAGCGACTGCCAAATGCCTTGAGGGCACACAGATTGCCAGAAAAAAATAGACAAAAAGGGTGTCCCTCACTCACTAAAAGTCAGTTGTCTTTGAGTGAAAAGGCAATTTAAAATTTATTGTACATTAAGGGATTGTTTTTTGGAAGTAAATAAACATGCATCTAGAAGCTGAAAATGTAATAAAAATGACTAATGAATCACTACAGTTCACTGCTCAACTAGACACTGAAATTCTAAGTTGTAAGGCCTTGCTTTCCACGGAGAAGCAATTAGGTTTTTATCAAAGTAAAAAATTACTTAGGCAAAAGGTATTTTTTTTTTACTATTAATGCTTATTATAACAAGCTGCAATTTAAAAAAAAATTTGCTTAATGAATATTTACAGCTTCTAAAAGAAAGAAGAAGTATGTGAGTGTGACAGTGGGCCATGTGAAGGAATGTGATTCTGTCCATTGTTGCTCACTTGAATGAGTACTTCAGTCTCACTAAAACCTTCTTACCTTTTCGGCATATCTTTCATCTAGAGAATGTTTTGCCATAAGGTTTTTCAGAATAGTGAGAGCCAAATGTCTAATATCCTGGTCTTCCTGAAGAGCAAAGCCAACTTCTCGAAGCAACAGTCCAGTTAGAAAATGCTTACGACAATATTCATTAGTCAGACTGTATTCTGGGAAATCTATGAAAGAAAAAAACAAACACAGTTGTTTGGATATTTAGAATTTGGTGACTGAGGCATGAAAATAAAGTGTTTACTTGTCAAGCAATTCTTTCAGTTGCTATGCACCAACACATATGAATGACATGACATTTATGAGCAATATAGCTACAATTCAGCATACATAAGAACACAGGAAAAAGATGTCAAGACTTCGTTTGGAGGTAAAAAAAAATCTATATAATGTAATAAATGAAAAGCAAACATTGTAAGCATTTTAGTAAAACTTGGAGTCCATTTACTGATAACCTCTGATTATCATTAGGAAAGAAGAGGCTGTGATGCTCCTGGAAAATACGTATAGGAAACACCAGTAGTGATTGGGTTAAAGTAAAATAGGCAGCAAGAAAAAATGGTCTTCTAAACCAGAACACTTGGTTTAAAAAAGACTTTCCAAAAAAAAAAAAACAATACCTAATGGTTTAACAGTGCCTAAGGATGTGTCACATTAAAAAAAATTGTAGCTGAGTAAGAAAACCTTTCATATCTTAGCAGGATGATACCTCATTTTAACTGTGCTACAGAAAAAGCCTGAAGTTGAGGGTTTGAAAAATGGGTATGTAGTGGACCTATTACCTCCTCTAGGAACATAGAATGTTATGTGACACAGATGGAATTAAAAAAAAACAGTCAACACAATGGCATGTTCCTTATACTTTAAATGCAACCTCAGATAAAAGAAAACTGAAACTAAGTAAGAAAAAGTAAAACTTAATTTGTCATGCCTATCCTGCCTGTTCTGGGTTTCTAATGATAATTAAAAAACTGTCTGGTGGATATATATTTTGTTGGCTTTGTTAATTTTTATTTTATATTCTCCTGCTGACAAATTGCACTAAAATAAACAAGAATACAGTACAATTCTATTCCCAAAGATATTCACTAACATGCTGATTACATACCGTGAGAGTTGTCAGAGTTGTCGGAGGAAGTAGCCTTATCTGTGTAAGATCAAAGACAAACTGTTAGAGCTCTATTTAAGTGCATAACACAGTAAAGAATGAGTACTATACAGTACAGAAGAGAGTGCCCTATGGTCAGAACATTTTTCTATACAATACGCGCTGAAGGCATTTAGCTCTTGTTCTCTTAGACTTGTGATCCACAGACACAAATTACCTGTAATCTTTGCTGAAGGTATTGGGAGGCTTAGATTGATATAGTGCTCATAGTTGCATACGTCCTGAAGAAACTCAAACTTGAACTTGCACATGGCCTGAAAAATAAATGAAAACCGAAATTCAATATGCCACTGACATTTTGTAAAAGAGCCTTTTCTGGAGTGGCAAGAAATTAATCTAACAAAAGTCCTGGATTTAGTAAAGAGAAAACAACTTAGCAGGTGAAAGGCAAAATATCTGGATGATTTTTATCATGTGAGACTTCAGGGTGCATTAAATCGATAAATGTATCTAATTTGTTAAATGTTTCAGGGTCATCTCCAAAGACCATGTAAATGTAGTTAATTTAGGACTCACTTGGAATGTCATGCATCTCCCTGTCTTCTAGTTCAGGGTCATGGGAATCTAGTGCCCAGCCCAGTAGTACTGGACACAAGCCCAGGACTGAACACTAGCATGTCACCGCTGGGACACAAGCCCAGGACTGAACACTAGCATGTCACCTCTAAAACAATCAGAAAACTCACACATACAAAATATAGGCCAAATTACAGGTACTAAGTAACCTATTATCTTTGGGATATGGCAGGAAAACTAAAGTACCTGATAACAGCCCACTCCAACATTGGGAGAATGTGCAAACTCTATACTAACTGCTAACAGGCTGATGCCAGAGTTAATGTCAGTCTTTGTTGACATGAAGCTTGAAAAAACTCTAGGTGACTTGTAGACTAATCGCTAGTTAAAAACATGTTACTACTAGCAATCAAGGTACAAAGAATCACATGCAGCATATACTGTAGGTTGAAATAAATGTGAGAAGTTAGGAATAACAGGAATTATCTGCTGCAAGTCAAAAAGAATTCAGATTTGTAACAGTTCCAGGGAGTATGGAAAACTTTCAAGGTATTTTAAGGAAAACTGATGAAGATGGGAATTTATGTTCAGTAGAGGTTGCACTTGTTTATATGTGCTAGATATGCAGTTCGTACAGACTGTACAAAACTGTCATTTAGGGGAACATTGATGATGCCTAATAGCAAGCTACACTTTGAATTATAATTCTCAAGTTATGACTGATGGAGCATTACGTACACTGTATATATTTTTACTATGGGAAAGAACAGGGATTGCTATCTATTTAACTATGTACAACTTCTTAAGTTAAAAAAAGCCCTCATCACTGACTCCAAGGAAAACCTTGAGCGTTTTGCAAAATAATACATTTTAATTTTTATACTAGCTGAAGAGGTTCAAAATTGAAAATGTCATAGACTTGCTGACTGTATGTAAAGGGAAAATGTAGTGTGTGAGAAAGAAATAAAACTAAATGCAAGAGAGGTAAAATAATCAATCTCTTATTCAGTTATTCCAAATTATCTCCCTGTCCTAAGGATGCCAGAAATCAGTCTTAATGTCAAATATCACCTTTCGTCTTGTTGGTGTTATGTTCATCTAACACTATCTATAAGAATCAAAATCTTTATATTTTTCAGTGTATTCTAGCCTGCATAAATACATCTTTAAAAAAAATCTGAACACAGCTATAACCTCACCTAATTCAGTTCAGGATGTGGGGAGTGAGTTGGATCCCATCCCACAACAATGAGAGAAAGGCGGGCATTGCAGTACACACTGCCACAAGACATCATCCTAGGTCAATTTAGGCTTTCGATAAAAATTTTTAGAATATGCAAGTAAAACTACAGAAAATACCATATGCACAAGGCCAGGACATAAAAACACATTAAAGTGGAATTCATATTTTAAACTTGTCTCTTAGAGCAGGAATTAAAACATTTTTCAGTATACAGTATGGCTGTTTTTCATCAATGGCTTATAATCTCCCATTCTTCATCTGTCTTCCTCTCTCCTGCAGTAGGGATGTGGGATTTGAATATGACTATTGGATGTAGTATTTAATAAATAACTGTGTCTGGCCTGATAATTTTAAGTTAATGTGGATGTCCTGAAATTAAGAGCATATTAAACAATACAAAATGCTTCTCATAGGAAGCACCATTAATATGCAGATGGACTTCTCAGTTTTTTGAAAATGCTGATCTAAATGCTGATTTAATACAGGACCTCATTACAACTCTTAAAGGCACCAGAGTTGTTATTCTAATCCAATTTAAAGTTCGACTTATAAAGCATTTTCATAAACTTAATTTACATTAGAAATATTTTTGGTAAACACAACTTTGACATTTGATACACTAATTATAGTATAGTGTATCAATTACATTTTAGCTCATTTTAGGTCAAGAAGAAAATGGATATTCTAAAGAAAAATACAGATTTTTAAAAATATAAAGCAACACATATACGATTGTTTAGAGTTTCAACACTGGTAACTGTTGTAAGTGCCCCATTTGTTAAAAAAGATGAACGTCACTTCTAAGACAAGAGAGCTGCAGGTGTTAATCAGTGATAAAACACTCAATTTTATTTAAAATAATTCTATTTAAAATGACCGTAAAGACAAAAAAGGAAGTAAATGGTTATTTCCTGTGAAAAGAATATCTATAGGTTCACTTTTCATGAAATATTGAATCTAAGCAGTTATGCAGCCCACTCCTACATTTCCCGAATTGCCGCAGCCATTAAAGAGGTGAAAATCTCATCACAACTTTTCAACAATTCAACCAACCTCCTGTTACTGGAGTCCCACTTTTAATGCTTCACAGCGTTTTGAAGACACTCAGCTGCTAAAACAGATCAATCTAATATACAGCTAGGGAGCTGAGCCCTTAAACTTCTGCTAGGCTGTCTCCTTGAATTGATACTTGTAACTTATCCCAAATACAGTTGGAGGTCCATTAATGTCTCCATTCTCCCACGTCAGGAACAGCAATAATGCCACCTTAAACAGCAGCCTAACTAAGATTATTTTTTTTTAGAATGAGGCACTGTAGATTTCAAATTTATAGTGACAATGTCCATAAAGAAACGATAACTAGAAAAGTCTCACCCTTTTTCTTTCTTGTACTGAAAGAATTATAACTTTGTAATGAATCAATTAGTCATTTATCCATTTAAACATATTTACCTTATCTCCTGTAGCAATCATGTTGACATAATTGCTGATTAGCTTAAATGTGAATCCTCTGTCCATAAAGGTGAAACAACGCTGCAAAACAAATTGCATTATTAAAATGAGGTATCTGATATAAAGAAACAGCTTAACTTGGTTTATCAATCTATCTAGTACATACAGTTCCCTGCATATCTATTTATCTTTTTATCTATCATATTTATGTAGTGCCTTTAATTCCCCCCAGGTATCTAATGAAAATGACTATGCTCAGCAAATAATGTTTTCATGGCTTCCATAGGCAAAGCCTGTCAAAGGGTTACCTTCATTATAGGCTATGACCAGAAGTGAAAAGTTTAATCTTGTTAGTTGGTGTGGCAAGGAAATTGCCATCTGAGGGTGTTCTCCAGTACTGTGAAGTGACTCAGGCTACTCTGGCTGCATCACTGATCTTAAGCTATGGATGGAAAATAACTTTCTCCAACTTAATGCCAGTAAAACCGAAGTGTTACTGGTAGGCCCAAAAACTCTACTTTCTAAGGCATCCAACTTTTCTGTTTCTGCTGATGGTACACTTGTCAAACCTGCTGCTGTTGTCAGAAATCTTGGTGTTTTGTTTGATTCATCATTTAACTTTGAACTACAGGCCTCTTTCTGAAATTTAATTCTAACATTGCCCCTCTCCATCTATTTCTGTCCTTTAATGATGATGCTCAAACTCTGGTTCATTGTTTCATAATGTCTCATATTAGTTACTGTAATTCCCTCTTTATTGGCATCCCTGCAAAATCTATACAGAAGCTACAGTACATTCAGAAATCCGCAGCCAGAGTCCTCACCCACACAAAGTGTTTTGCTCACATCTCCCCTGTTCTCTCTCAGCATCACTGGTTACCGGTTCCATCAAGGAATAAATTCAAAGCCCTACATAACCTTGCCCCTCTCTACCTCACTCAGCTTCTAGCTCCATACACTCCTTGTTGCTCTCTCAGGTCCTCGAGCAGTGATCTCCTTACTGTCCCACGCACCAGACTCTCCACCCTGGGAGGCAGGTCCTTTGGAACTCTTTTCCTCAGTCTCTCTGAGATTGCTCCTCTTTCTTCACCTTTAAATATCACCTCAAAACTTTCCTCTTCTACAAAGTTTTGTCTTTTCTGTAATTTTTTTTCTCTCCCTGTATGTAAAGTGACCTTGGGTTTGTGAAACGCACTCTATAAATGCAACTTGTTATTATTATCATTATTGGTATCTCATTGCAACACGATACCACTAGGGTGTGGTTGTTCCATTACTACCTGGGACCCTAAAGGTGAATGGAGAATTGTCTCCCACCTTTTAAATGAAGCCAATGAGAAAAGATGTTGGTTAATAAAAATAGGTTTACATTGATCCTTGTCCCTGACCTCAGAATGGTGAATAAATGTCAAAATCCCTTTTGTGGATATCAGATGGAGAACAGTTGATGGTAACAGAATCCAAGGAGTGCCAGAACTGCAATGGGTTTCGTTATCTCAGCCTTACCTTCACAAACATCGCAACAGCAAGATTTGCATTCCTTGTCTCTTCAGGTAATTCCTTGTTTTTCCAGTAAATGTGGTCTGACATGGACATCACAAGTGATTCCAAAGGTATGTAATAAGACTGAGACAAGCGTTCGGTTCGTGGGAGCTGCAGAAAAGAAAATTAAGTTTAGTCTTTTCTTGCTGAATTGTCTTCATATATATTTTTAAGTCAAAATAACAAATGTATTTTTAATCAACTAGAATTTTTTAACAGGATAGCAGCATATTTCTAGATTTTTCTTTTACCTGTTTCACGATTTCAATGACATTTAGTAGATTTCAGTTACTGTGTCAAGTTTGCAAGTTATTACTATTGGCTTTCTAAAAGTATTCATATGTGTATACTGTGACTGTTCACTATAAATTAGTTCAGTTTGAGCAAGTGTTTGTATGTGTGAATATACATCGTGATAGACTGGTGTCTAGTTCCGACTTGGTTTTTGCCTTGCATTCATTTTACTGGGACAGTCTTCTGTCAACCATGGTATATAAACATAGGTTAAAAAAAAACCCAAAAACATAGGTTCTGGAGCTTTTATGTTTTAATGCAAGATAGTAGTATAAACCTGGGCTCTTTCTCCTGCCAGCTGAGTGAGCCAGAAGCAGTAAATCTCTGAGTCGTCTGATGGAAGACAGCAAATGAGCTCTTGTCCATAAGATTAGGAGAGCGGAAAGGTAAGGCTCATTCAAGCTTAAAGAAACCTCTTTGCAGGTGAGTAAACCTGTCATTCTTTCAGCTCCTTCTGAACTATATATCATTTGAACAGAATACTTAAACATTCCTCAGGGAAAAGTTGATGTGATCTTGAAATTACCGCTTTAGAAAAATGGCTCATCTTCACTGTCTTGTCCAGAGTGTAGTGCTCCACATAAGAGTGAAAAAAGAGCCATTACAAATTTCAAGCATTAATATAGGACTCTTAAATTGTAAAAAAGAAAACAAAAAGTATCTATGTTAGGTTAATGGACAATGCTAACCTGGCTCTTGGAGAGTAAAGCTGCAAAAGGGTAAGAAAGACTAAAAAAATATGTAGTAATATGAAATAATAAATATAAATAAAAATAAAAAGAACAAATGTGCTGAAGGTGGATTATGGAATTAATTCTTCAGATATACTAATATTGTTTATCGTTCACATGTCTACTTGAATTTAGTTTCAGTTCTCGCTGTATTTTCTTATGGGGTTTTATTATTTATAAGTATTTGTTTGTCAGTGGTAAAGGTTTTCTTTTTTCTGTCCCATTTAGTTTTTCTTTAAGTATTATTTTGTTATATTCCTTTTTGGTACATACAATAACAATTTATTTATCTCATTCTCACTGTATAAACATCTTTTATGTTGTTTTACATATACTGTATTGGTCTTCTTTATATATATGCATGTCAGTTTTCCTGTTGTTACAATTTGGATGTTACACCTGCAAATTGTGTCACCCATATACTGAATGTTTTGTCTTCTTTTGGAAGGTTTTGTTAATAGAATTTATTACACAAATTATCCTAATTTGGATGAATGATTGTTTTTGTTCTTCCTAATTAAACATATATATCTTATTTAATTATTTTACACAAACATTAATGTATAAATGCATTTCTGTAATTATGTTATTATTTCACTAAAATTGACATATTTGTAAGGATAGTATCTACACAATATTTTTTCTTGTGTGTTTCTTTTTAATATTTATAGAGATTATTATTTGTTGTTACTATGTTTTGCACCTTTAGTTGATTCCCCTCCTACAACCTGAGATTAAAGTTAGATTAAATGCTTTGAAATGTTACTTTGGCAATGGATCTTAGTTTTTTCCACTAGATGGCAGCAGTGCATATTTTTATTTCACCACTTTTGCAACTACTGGTTACCTAATCACAATTCAAGTGGGCTGGTGTGGGTGTAGAGTTTGGAGTTCTCAGTGAAAACATTTTGTTATAATTAAGCATTTTGAATCTTAGATGTGGAGTTTAGACTAAGTGATTTCACCGTTTTTGGATATGTATGTTATATGCTCTGTTAAGAAAAACTTTAAAATTGTGGATTTCCATGCTAACAAACTGATATTGAGTTCTGCAAAGGAGTTGTGTATTCATTCACACTAAACCAGTTCAAATAAAAATGCCACCAGTTCAGATAAAGAGTAAAACACAATGAAAGGGTTAAAAGAAAATGTACAAACATAGCATTAAAATCAGTTTAAAGCTTTAGTTACTTAACTTAATTTACCAAAGATAATCTTGAAAATGTGTATGTTAAATTGCAAACTGGATTTCTAAGCTTTTTTTTTTACTATATATCTAATATTATTCCATATATAAATTGTTATATCCACAAATGCACTTTTACTTAATACAAAACTTTGACGGTATGAATTGATACTGTATGTGGGTGTATGTATGTGAATGTGCCATGTGATATTCAGAAAGTGGGCTCTTCCTTTACAGGAGGTGCTGGGGTAGGCTTGTAACCATTTAATAATGGAGAAAAAACCTGAGTGCAGAAAAAAGAGTGGATGGATATACTATAAGCACATATATTTAGCCATAACAAGAAATCATTGCATTTTTTGAAAAAAAAAAGCTTCATTTTGCAAATGATTGTGGTAACCTTTGCCTCTGCAATTTAATGTGCCTTCAAGACGAGTTCCATTGGACATTAGCAATGACAATACTGACATGTATCCTTTACAGCTTTATGCAAATAAGAAGGACTTATTTACCTGTATTCTATTTGTAATCTTCAGATACTGTGCCATTGATTTAGTAATGAGCTCAAAGAAAAAGCGGGAATACTGTAAAAAGACCAACAAAAAAAAACAAAAAAAAAAACCAATTAAATTATTAGTGTTGTCTTTATGATAAAGTCACATGGACTGATTAGAAGGAACAATTTAGAAATACTGTATTACATTACATTACAGATTTACCTTATGCAGTTCATGATTATGGAAACTAAGGAGCTTATCCTAGACGGATCAGGTGGAAGGTAGTAAATAACCTTGGATTGAGTGACCATGAATCAGAGGGCCCATGTAGCACACATCAACACAAAGTCAATTTGGAGTCTCCAGTTTAACTTATTACACTCCCATGTCTGTTTTTGAAATGTGGGATTAAGACCTGACCACATGGAGTAAAAAACTATACAGACATGGAGAGAATACACAAACTCCATGTAGACAGTCACTGGGCACCCAAATGTTTACAAACAGCATCAAAACAACTTATAAGGTAAAGGTTTTTGCAAAGTTTGCGGTGGGCTGGCACCCTGCCCAGGGTTTGTTTCCTGTCTTGCGCCCTGTGTTGGCTGGGATTAGCACCAGCAGACCCCCCTGACCCTGTAGTTAGGATGTAGCAGGTTGAATAATGGATGGATGGATGGTTTTCGCAAAGTGAAGAACCATGTCATACTCCTTTTTTCTTTTATTAACGGTATAAGTGAGGTTATTTGTCAGTGATGTTTTTCAAGTGAATCAATGCATATCACATATACATGTGTTTAAAAACCATGTCTTAACATCATATGACATACTGCAAACTCAAATTTGGTTATTTCTGACAACAATCTTTCTATTTAGTATCTAAAATGGATTTAAACTCTTGATACCTAGAGAAATTGGACTGTACTGTAGAAAAAGGGTGAGCAGATAACTGTACCTCTCTCACAGCCTCTGATAATGTGGGTCAACCAAATGATAGCTCCAGATTACATGTGAAAGCTCATTACTCTCTCAAAACATAATGTTGTGTGCTGTGAACATGGATTATATGAAAGCTAGAATAAATGTGTTCTGTCTCTCTAATGCCTTTCATTCATATGTGTTGCTTTATGTCTTGATTGTAAAACTACAAAGAAAACTACCTTCACAGCAATACTGTCCACCTTTAATACCACTTCACAATATGACTACTTATTGACATTTTGATGCTTACATCTGTGCTATTTATTAAAGCGCCACTATTACTTAAGTAGCCAGTACATTTTTCACTTGGACCACGTGCTCAAATTAATCTGTAAACTTAATTATATTTTATCTCTGCCTTTTTGGTACATCAGAACACTGAGGGCAGATATCATTCCACATTGGGTCCTTACTTTTTAGGTGGATGTTCATCCTGTCTATTTAGTTGCGTATCTGAACTTAAGTAAGCACAGATGATGTGTAACTGCATGAGGAGATGTAAATACCCAGTTTGAAACTCTTGAGATGGGCAGATAAATAACACTGCAACATGGTCAACATGCAAAAGGGCAGTAAGTTAGCCTGGAGAGAAAATGTACTACAGGAGCATAACAGTACATAAAAATCAAACTGGGACAAATAGTGGAGAAAGCTATACACAAGAACACCAGAGCTGACGTGGAAATGGCTACCACTTTACATCTCATTCTGTCAGTTGTCACACACGTGTGCATGGGAAGCAGCTGAAGGGCTTAGACAATACTGTTTATACATCTGCCCAGGGGCGGGGACGCTGACGCCTTTCTGAGTTCTCTGCAGGTCTTACCCGGAAATCCCACCAGGAGCCGCCATTTCCAGGAAGGACACACCACCTCCGGTTCCGGCCCCAAGAATGAGGTCACTTCCGGTTCCGGCCCCAAGGGTGATGTCACTTCCAGTTCCGCCCAGAGGACGACATCATTTCCGCCCTCTGAGCTATAAAGCTCACTGCCTTGCTTAGGCAGGCAGTTCTGTTTTGGACTCTGTTGTGTAAACTTGACTATGATGTCTCAAAGACTTTGCAGCCAGGAAACCGATTAAACGGGTGGCTGCCCCAAACCTTTTCACGCCTCAAGTCTCTACTTATTACAGTGGCGTAGTCGGCAGGATGGTGTCCCTGAAGAACCCGGGACACGACCTTCAAGGAACCAGGTGGGTGAGTACCGGGCCGAAGTTTCGGGCAGGGAGTGCCGGGGTCAGGAAGGACGCGGTGCAGGCTCTGCTCCACGAGCATAACCCGGGGCTAACAACCCATCTCGTGGAGAAAGTAGAGGGGACCCACAGGCGTGGGCTGGCCTCTGGGGAACACACACGAGTAGCTCAGTATGCTTTCCTGGGCAGGAAAGCCGAGCCGCCCATCGGGACCAAGGTCCCTGTTAATGATGGGTTATCCCCAGGCCAGCAGGTAAAAGAAATATTAAACTGGGAGTTTAACCCCAGTAAAGGGCTGTCAGAGCAGGCTATGGCTCTCTGGCAGCAGGTGGGGAGTGGCTACGCCATTTGAATTAAGCCCCTTACAAATAGTACAGCAAGTGGCCTGTTTTTGCTGGTACAACACCTACCCCAGGACTTTGCCCAGCCGCCTGGGGCTAATTTCATTCAATGGACGAGCTACTACAGCTCCTAAAAACACCAAGGCCGGCTGTGAAACCTGGGAGGGCAGAACAGCTGCTTTGTGGACTACCCGGGAGTTATGTCCCACTAAAGCAGTCCCCTCCACGCAATCCAGAGCCTGTTCGAAGTCGCCGGGCCGCCTGGCTTGCGACCTGTCGGGAACAAGGCGGACCGTAGGGGACAATGGCGGGTTGTTTGTGTGCCCTTAGCAATCCCTGGCGGATAAACATACGGGAGAGCTTATTATTAATGGACATAGGTAACAGCGCTGTTTGATTCCGCAGTAACGTGTCTGTCGTTGCTCGCCGCTTTGTTCTACCGCAACAATGGATTAAGAAAAGACCAGTCTAAAATGTATACACGGAGATATCCGCCGCATAATACCGCCCGGTGTTACGTGTGTCTCGGAGGAACCCTTCGCGGCTTACGAAGCGGTACACCCGGATCCTCCGCTTCCGTAATCCTCGGCGGGACTGGTCTGACAGTAACGCGTAGTTTAGAAAGCATTCCCAAAAGCTTTTGGCCTCGTTATAGATGATAAAGACTCATCTCAAGCTGCTTCCACACCGTAATCAGCCGACAGGGAGTGAGGCGGTGGGCCAAGAGAGTGACGAAGATACTCCCGGACCGCCGCTGGCTACTACGCCATCCACTAGCGCCCGCAGCGAGGGAGGATTCTCCGCCCCTTGAGGTCAGACCGACCCTCTCTGAGTTGCACTTTCAGTTTAGAGCGACCGCTTCTTTCAAGAGAGAACAGTGGAATGACGACTCTCTGAAGCACATAAAGAATGCAGTGGTTCTCGTTAACGCCAACGACGATTTGCCCATGCCACAGGGACCTCACTTTGTCATGGATAATGAATTATTGTATCGGGTTGCTGAACATGAGGGGAAGGTCCGAAGTTGTTGCTAGTCCCGCTGACCTACCGGCGGCAGGTTTGCGAAGTTAGCCCACTCTCACCTTCTTGGAGGCCATCTCGCCCGATAAAACATTAGAGCGCATTAAGCTCCGCTTTTTGGCCGGGATTAATGAGGAGGTTCGCCGCTTTTGCATTTCCTGCCCGGAGTGTCAACTGCGGCAAATTCCTAGGAAGGACCGTGCTCCTCTGATTCCCCTTCCCTTATTGACGCTCCCTTTGACAGGATTGGGGTGGATATAGTAGGACCCTGGAGCCCTCAGCCCGAGGATATAAATATATACTCGCCCTCGTGGATTATGCAACCCGATTCCCTGAAGCCGCTCCATTGCGCCGCTACCACTAAAAATATTGCACGGAACTAGTAGGAGTCTTTTCACGCGTGGGCATTCCTAGAGAAGTCCTGACGGACCAAGGAACGCCTTTCACCTCGGAAACGCTCAAGGAGACTGCCAAGTTACTGAAAATAAAGCATTTAAAACCTCGTGTATCATCCTCAAACCGATGGGCTAGTGGAGAGATTCAATCAAACTCTCAAGCAAATGCTACGTAAGGTAGTCAGCAAGGATGGGAGGAATTGGGACCAACTCCTCCCCCTGTCCTCTTTGCCTACCGGAAGTCCTCAAGCCTCTACGGGTTCTCTCCCTTTGAATTACTATACGGAAGACAGCCCCGGGGCTTATTAGATATTTTAAAAGAGGGCTGGGAAGGGGAGGCACAGACCTCCACTAACATTTTGGAGTATATCGCCCATTGCGCGATAGATTTGATGTAATAAGACCTATACTAAAAGTCATATCGAGGAGGCACAATCAGCACAGGCCCGCCTGTATGACCGGGCACGACTCTCCGGAGTTCCAACCGGGGATCGCCATGGTATTGGTTCCTACTTCACACTCTAAACTGCTCGCACATTGGCTAGGCCCCTACGAAATTAAGGAGAGGAAGGGATTGGTCGACTATTTGGTGAAACAGCCCAATCGCCACCAGCTGAGCGAATATATCATGTAAACCTGCTGAAACCGTGGAAGGAGAGGGATCCCGATCCCTCCTCCGACAGCCCTGCTCTCTTCGGAAGTAAGTGCCCTTAATTTCGCGAACAGCTATCTCCCAGACAGAGACAGGAGCTCAAGCAGCTATCCGCCGTCCCAGAGGTGGTAAGTGAACAACCAGGTCGGACCTCTCTGATTGCGCGACATAGTGACTGACCGGGGTGATCGTCCGTGAGCGACCCTACAGACTCCGGAGGCAAAGAAAGTAGAAGTGGAACTGGAAATCAAGCTTAATGCTGGCACTAGGAGTGATCGAGGAAAGTAGTAGTCCCTGGTCCAGCCCCATCGCCTTGATTGCTAAGCCTGACGGCAGTTGGAGGTTTTGCAATGACTTCCGCCGGCTCAACCAAGTTTCCGATTTGATGCTTATCCCATGCCTCGCGTGGACGACCTCCTCGAGACTGGGACCAGCCAAATTCTTGACTACACTTGACATGACAAAGGGGTACTGGCAGGTTCCTTTAACGGAGTCCGCGAAGGAAAAACCGCTTAGCACTCCTAGCGGACACTGGCAGTATCGTGTCCTTCCATTCGGGTTACACGGGCTGCGACTTTTCAGCGCCTGGTGGACAAAGTGCTCCGCCCCATAACTCGCTCTGTGCTGCCTATCTGGATGACGTTGTCATCTATTCCAGCACCTGGAAGGAGCACATACAGCAGGTCACAGCAGTATTACGGACATTGGGAGAGGCGGGCTCGATCAACCCCAAGAAATGTTACTTGGGTTGAGGAAGCCAAATATTTGGGCTACCTAGTGGGCGGGTACTGTGAGGCCACAGTGTTCCAAGTTGCAAGCCATAATGGCCTGGCCCGTCCAAGAAACCAAGCGGCAAGTCCAATCCTTTCTCGGTTTGGCGGGTACTACCGCCGGTTTGTGCCTCGCTTCTCCGAGAGAGCGCGCCTTGACCGACTTGACAAAGAAAAGAGCTCCTAATACGGTGGTATGGTCTGATAAAGCGGGGCTGCATTCAGTGACTTAAAAGGGCTCTGACTTCAGCACCTATCTTAATCTCCCCTAACTCTCTCTCCCTTTTGTCCTCCAGACGGACGCCGGACACAGGCTTGGGAGCCGTGTTGAGCCAAAGCGCCGACGGTGTTGAACACCCGTTATGTACCTGAGCCGGAAACTGTTGGACCGGGAGACCAGGTACGCGGCGGTGGAGAAGGAGGCTCTGGCGATCAAATGGGCGGTGACGCAGCTGCGGTACTACCTCTTGGGTCGCGTGTTCACTCTGGTGACGGATCATGCGCCTTTAAAGTGGATGGCCCTTCACAGGGAGTCGAATCCGCGGGGCACGAGGGGGGTTTCTTGACCTGCAGCAGTACAAATATACGCTCATCGACAGGGGTCCCTTCATGCCAACGCCGATGCCCTCTCCCGGCCCACGACCTCTCGGTGCAGGTCGCCCGACCCACGGGTCTGGGCTGAGGGGAGTCTTGTCACACACGTGTGCATGGGAAGCAGCTGAAGGGCTTAGACAATACTGTTTATACATCTGCCCAGGGGGGGGCGGGTACGCTGACGCTCTTTCTGAGTTCTCTGCAGGTCTTACCCGGGAAATCCCACCAGGAGCCGCCATTTCCAGGAAGGACACACCACCTCCGGTTCCGCCCCAAGAATGAGGTCACTTCCGGTTCCGGCCCCAAGGGTGATGTCACTTCCAGTTCCGGCCCAGAGGACGACATCATTTCCGCCCTCTGAGCTATAAAGCTCACTGCCTTGCTTAGGCAGGCAGTTCTGTTTTGGACTCTGTTGTGTAAACTTGACTATGATGTCTCAAAGCTTTGCAGCCAGGAAACCGAATTAAACGGGTGGCTGCCCCAAACCTTTTCACGCCTCAAGTCTCTACTTATTACACAGTGTTATTTTTTTATTTTCTGTCTTATGTATTATGGTACATGTCATGTATCTCTGTTACACTTAGCTATCACCAAAGGTGTTTTAAGACTGTGAGTAAGGAGTTTGCTTATGATAAGGAATTGTGGCTGACCAGTTGCAGGGTGTCTGGCTGACAAAAATAAAAGTAAGAGTGACCAGGCATATAACCCAGACGCAAACTGAGAAAGTTCACACTTGTCAATAGCAACAGCCTGACACTAAACAGAAGACAGAGGGGTTGTGCAGTAATCCTCACAACAAAGTTACAGTATATCCAGTGAAGCATGAGACACACTGAGGTTCTCTCAGGATGTTTAGCAAGTTAAACACATTTCCCACATTTTATGTCTTTAAAATAAATTTTATTCATTGTACTGGTTGAATTATTGACACTTGCATGACAGCATGCTGTTTTTTTGTGTCACATTTTGCATACAAGAATGCTTCCCTGCTTTGTGTCACTGCATGTGTCAATTGATGATGCATACTTAAAAGACGGGCTGATGTAGGAAATTTTGTCTGTATGCCATTAAAAAAAATAAAGGTAAGAATCCATCCATCCATCCATTTTCTAACCCGCTGAATCTGAATAAGGGTCACGGGGGTCTGCTGGAGCCAATCCCAGCCAACATGGCAGGAACCAATCCTGGGCAGGGTGCCAACCCACTGCAGGACACACACAAACACACCCACACACCAAGCACACACTAGGGCCAATTTAGAATCGCCAGTCCACCTATCCTGCATGTCTTTGGATAGTGGGAGGAAACCAGAGCGCCCGGAGGAAACCCACGCAGACACGGGGAAAACATGCAAACTCCACGCAGGGAGGACCAGGGAGGCGAACCCGGGTCTCCTGACTGCGAGGCAGCAGCGCTACCACTGCGCCACCGTGCCGCCCAGGTAAGAATCTCTAAAAAATTAATAGGAAGTGTTCTCAACTAAGCATTCAAAACTAAGGTTTTTGATTTACTCCTCTAGTGAAGTTTGGCTTGATTATCAGACCCTTGCTTGTTCTAAAACTAAAAAGTGGTCACAGAATCTTCATATTCCCAACAATTTTATCCTGAACATTATCACTGGAGCTAGTAGGATGCTTTGAATCATCAAGAGTCATGCTCAAGGCAGTTTTGAAGGAGACAGTTGACTAAAATATGTTGTCAGAGTTCTGCAGTGGCCAACTGTCATGTCTCTGACTCCATGCTGCAGAGGAACAAACAGGCTTTTACAATGGGAAAGCGTATTTTCTGCTATTCAAGCATTCTTTCATTTATGCTCTTCCATAACATATGCTGTATAGATTGTGAATTTGTACTACTATAATTTTAACTGTTTCTTATTCATAATTAATTAATTAAGCACAAGTGAGGATTCTGAAGTGATGTAATACAAATAAAGAAAGCTGAAACTGAAAAAGGAACAGCAATAAATAAATAAATTATTAATATATAAATTAATGGGTTGGCAGGGTGGAGTAGTGGGTAGCACTGCTGCCTCGCAGTTAGGAGACCCGGGTTCACTTCCCGGGTCCTCTCTGCGTGGAGTTTGTATGCTCTCCCTGTGTCTGTGTGGGTTTCCTCCGGGTGCTCCACTTTCCTCCCACAGTCCAAAGACATGCAGGTTAGGTGCATTCGTGATTCTAAATTGTGTGCCCTGCAGTGGGTTGGCGCCCTGCCCAGGGTTTGTTTCCTGCCTTGCGCCCTGTGTTGGCTGGGATTGGCTCCAGCAGACCCCTGTGACCCTGTAGTTAGGAAATAGTGGGTTGGATAATGGATGGATGGATACAAATTAATAGTAACTTGAAATAATGAAGCACAAAAAATGAAACAGAATAAAGCACAATTGTATGTGTGTGAAACTTATGTGCCAATTTAAGAATGTTGCCATTATTTAGGTTGAAATGGGCCTCAAGTCACAGTATGTGGGAGTCAAGGCTAAGAGAAAACAAGGCATGACATCTCCACTTGTGCAAAGCATAAGCATGTATAATGCTTTCAATATAACAGGCAGCCTAATTTTAAAGGATTTTCTACTTCTCCTTTAATACTATTTGTAATATTATTGTTGGATGTTATCACTGCACCACCATCACATGCAGAGAAGTGCATGGCAGTGCCTGATGTGAACCATGATGGCAGAAATGCCTTCTCTTTAGATATTGTGAAGTTAAGACAAGCCCGCTCATGTGAATCACATTGGTCCCAGCTTAACATTTTGTGGCACTGATGTAATTTTAGTGCTGTAGTCAAGAAATATGATTAAAATTACAATTATCTGGATCTTTGAAACTTTTGTTTTGCAGTTGTATTCTTTATTTCTGAGCTGAAATAAAATTCCTGAGTGTTTTAAGGAGCATGTGAAAACCCAGCAGTTACAAACCAAACAAAAAATCAAACAACAAAACAATCCAAGTCAAGCTCTGTAAAATCACAAGTATGAATCCAAACTTGTGGCAGCTGCACTGAATTTGCTGACATGTCTGGCAATGTAGCCTACACAAATAATAAAACATCACAAAACCTAGTGTCCCTTCTAATTTTTTTTAACCTAATGCATTCCTTCTGACCACCTTACAGGCCATCAATTGAAGGCAGAATCAGATTAAAGGAATATATGGGATAAGAACAATAAAGCAGAAACTGTTTTTTACCTTAAGTATATTTTTAATTGCTGCTTGTTCATTGGTTTTTAAGATGGAATACATTCCTTTGACAAGCTCTTCATGTAATGTTTTTTCTTCATAGCATTCTGTCTTGAACACAAACTGCAAAGAGATAACAAATAAATTAGAAAACTGAAAAAGACTGGGAAAGACTGAAGTTACGTTTGCAAAAATAGCATCAGCAAGTTTATTAATTAACTCCCTTTTCTTACGTATCACTGCAACAACAATAATAACAACAAAGAATGCTTTTTTACAAAAGATGCAGATTTACAAGAAATGAAAGAAACAACTTTCAAGAAAAGAAAAACAAATGAAAAACAGATAAGACTTAGAATTAATCAATGGCATACCTAAAATATAAAGAATAAAGCAATATACATTAATGGTACATAGCACAGATCTAAATATAATTGATACACCAAAGTTTTTATTTATAGATTTGTTTTCAAGTCTCTAATGATAAGTCCAATGCTTTGGTCAACAGTGCAAAATAAAACTGATCATGACAGTAAGTTATGGGAAATTCTGGGATTTCTTTATGAATAAAACCTATAAAATGATACCAATCTACAGGACTGGCAAGTAGCTCAATACCCCAAGCTGAAACAACCTAACAGGTACACTTGTCTTTTATTCAAATTTCAATTTTTACATGCAAATTTTATTATGCACAGCATTAATGATCCATTTCATAAATGGTCTGGCAATGCTATCTGTGGGATGTACATGAAGCAAAACTTCTGGGCAACATACTTGTGCAAAGATGCTCTAATACTGTAGCTGGGCATCTCTGCTTCACTAACCAAGAGATAACATTTAAATAAAAAAATAAATAAAAAATTCATCCATCCATCCATCCATTATCCAACCCGCTACATCCTAACTACAGGGTCATGGGGGTCTGCTGGAGCCAATCCCAGCCAACACAGGGCTCAAGGCAGGAAACAAACCCCGGGCAGGGCGCCAGCCCACCGCTGGGCAAACACACACCAAGCACACACCAGGGACAATTTAGGACCGCCAATCCAGATAACTTGCATGTCTTTGGACTGTGGGAGGAAACCCGTGCACCCGGAGGAAACCCATGCAGACACGGGGAGAACATGCAAACTCCACGCAGGGAGGACCTGGGAAGTGAATCCGGGTCTCCAAACTGCGAGGCAGCAGTGCTACCCACTGCGCCGCCCTATATAAAAAGTTCAAAAAGAAGTAAATTATCTGACAAATTCAGATAATTTGAGATTGTTGGAAACAGGCTGAAATTCAGCCCCAGGCCCCTTAGGGGGTTTTCTCCTGGCTCCACCTATCATTATTGGTCACTGGACTGAATCACAGGATTGGAAGGTCAAGGAAAATAAAGTAGGACTTAATTCTTTGTTCTTTACTCTAGCATTACGCTTAACAGCCAATGCAATAGCCTTGTATTGTATTTCAATTTTTTTCCAGGTAAGTGCTTTTAGTGTTTTCTAATAAAATAATTTTTGACATTGTCTGCTTTTTGGATTTGGCATGGACTTCTTATGAATTTGGACTCTTTTGCCTGTTTTTTGGATTTCTGAATAAAACAAGCATGGACTGTCTCTTTCTACTATCGTTGCATGAAAATTCAATTTTTGGCTTGTTCTGATCTACAGTTCAACAATGGCAAATACGATCTACAGTGCTGGATGAGGAGCTATCTTACTTTCCTTCCTTGCAGCATAGGTATCTTAGTTCCGCCACAATGGCTTAAAGCACAATTGTTAACAGAAATAAGTGGAACCAGGACAAGACTTCACATGGTAGGAGGGGATATTGCAGAGCAATATCCTAATCCAGACAGAGATGAGAACAAGCAAACAGGCTCTTCAAGATCTGGAGCTGTAGTGACTTTACTACAAAATTTTTCTGTACTGTTTAGCTTTAAACTGTATTACAAACATTGAGAGTCACAATCATTCCACTATTAATCAATCACTATTTTAAATCTACTAATACTCATTGTATGAGAAATTGGTCTTTGACCGAGTCTTTCATAAAATAATAAATGGTTTGCACAATACGTTATTCTACCTGTTACCTAATCTCTGTCTAAAGCATGATGCATTGTGAAGCCTGTGACCTACATTGTCAATGACATGAGACAGAGCAGCTCAAGGCGATCATGAAGTAGGAGAGTCAGTAAACATCCATGTTTGACCTGCCTTCAGCTCTTAAGAGCACCAGAATAGCTATGGCAACACAAAAAAGCACTGCTAAAGAAAGAATCTCTGCTGCCATTCAGGATGAGTTAACGCGAGTCTTCTGCTGAAAAATGTAAAGGAAAACATCACTTGCCTATTTCTCCCTGAGGCTTTGTTTTTGCAAAACCATTAATTGTATAATTAAACGCCATTCTTCTTTTCTCATGCTTATTCTCGTGTGTTTGTAGTGCTAGGGTGTTGTACCGAGTTAGCCATTATGGATGTAGTGAGAAGTTAAGCAAAATTATACCTTTTATTGACTACCTAGAAAGATTACAATATACAAGCTTTCGACGAAACTCATCCTGCCTGAAGAAAGGGCCTGAGTTGCCTTGAAAGCTTGCATATTGTAATCTTTCTAGTGTGTCTGAAATTGCCTTGCAACCCTAAAACAATGGAGGAATGTTTTAAGCCTGGCTTGTTCAGTAACCTTTTAAAATGATTTTGGGAAAAAAAACATGAATTTGAAAGTTTAGTCTTTAAAGCAAAGCAGCACCTCTGAGTGTTAACTACTGCAAATATTTAAAAGTATAGTATAAATGACTGGTTTTGAGTGTTGACTTTTTTTTATAATGAATGCACTTAGTGATTGTGCATTGCTACCTCACACTACCTGAATGTCTTTAGTGTGGAGATTCATATAGGAGTTTGTGTTCCTCCCACAATCAAAAGACATGTTTTAGATGGAGTGCAAAGTCTGAATGAGCAGGAATGTAACTTTTATTAGACTAGTATCTGTCATTGGACAGGTTCCTATCTTGTGTCCATTTGCTGTTGGAATAGGTGTTGGCTACCTTCAGCCATAAACCAGAACAAAGGGTTACAACAGGATTTTGCTCCCTTTGTTAATTTTAGGAATGCCTATCTGTACTGCTGTACTTCCCACCATCATTTACTGACAATTTAATTAATGGACCATTTACAAGGAGAGCTAAAAAGAAAGAGTAACTTGGATTGGCACAGTATTACAACTTCTTTGCATCTCTTTGTAATTCCTGCAATGCCACTTCTGGCCCAGAATATGCCTCTTGTACCCCTTTCACCACAACACTATAACCTGCTTTTATCCCGCTGAGTAGATCGCAATCACACCCCATGCAAAACACCACACAAGAGGATTAATTGGACATGGAGCCATTTCACTTCGCAACGTGAGTTATCTTGTGAAACAAATTTAGCATACATACCCATCGAGAAGAGCATATTTTACATAAAATTGTTCTGGTAATGTTTCCCTTTCATATATAGCATGCTGGCTCCTGCCGACACCCCACTGAACTCATTTTATCAGAAACTTTGTTATCTCCATTCTCCATGAAATGGTGAGATTAAAACGTTTTCATGGCTGCCTCTATAAGCAACACTGAGTAAGCAACAAATAAAAAAATGACCAGTTTTGGCTGGAGTACTCATTTAATAGGGAACCAGAAGTTCAAAAACAAACAATGGCGTATTTGTAACAATTTTTGCACATGAATTTGCCCTTTTTTAATGTACAGATCAAACAAGGATTTACCACAATCAAAATTTGCATTTAGGCACAAAATGCAATGTGTAAAACAGAACGATGTCATCAAAATGCAATAAAAAAGAGCCGAAAAAACAAAATATTATTGAATCTAAAGATGGTTCTGATAGGTTACAAGGTGCACTACAATATTAGTAAGAAAGGGGGTTTGAACAAATGGAGTTAGGGTAGAACTGAACTTTTATTCTAGTTAAACCTTCCTGCTCTACTTAGAAAAGGTTTTGCAAAACTAAAAGTATGAGCTATTCCCTTGAACGATTTCCTGTATTTTTTCTGAACTACTGAATGCATCTTATAGAGCAGTTCACAACAAGAGCACATTCACAAAATGTTTAGTAGAACTATTTGGAACATTATTTATATAAACAAGAAGGCAATTTTAAAAGACAATCATGTCCAACTTCTATGTTAGTTACAATATTAATTCACAGCAGTTCATAGTATCACTTTGATTTACAACAGCTTTTCGGTGATCTTGTCCTTACAGAAGACACCCGTTAATGAATGATGCGCTTTTTCAAACCTATAGATGTATTACAGCCCTTTTATCTCTGGAATGCTTTCCTGTCAATCCATGCAGTGCACTGCCTTATATGCACCACCAAACTCATCAGCTAAAGCCAACACAGAGAAGACTAAGATTTGAAAACCAATTTACAGATCATATAAACCATGAATTACAGGGGATTCAGAGTACACACCAATCAAATCAAATTAGAGAGCACTTTATAAATAGGGTTTGAGGAGAATAAAGGGGGCTTCTATTGACTGACACTGTCTGATCACTTCATTTTTACCTTTACATAAGATTTGAGGTAATGATCCAGATGTTCTTCAGAACACTTGGCAACAATATGAATAAGCACTCTGAAAGGAAAAAGACAAAAAAAGTGTTTTCTAAGAAACTGGGGAAAGCAAAGCATTTTATAAACATTTTCAAAAATATAAAGTCATCTACTAATGTAAGTTTCTTATTTTCCATCTTTTCTTTCAAAACGACTGTAACGCACATTTAAATACATCTAAATCAAAAGATGCTATTAGGAACAGATACAGCTCAATCATTCTGTTTTTCCTATGAGCATGACATAAACATTCAGCTTAAAAAAGCAGAGCATAACTCTTGTTTGAACACTGATCTGTTCCTTCTCACGCCAGACAGACAGTTTAAATGATGATTCTAAACTAGCTAAGGTATACGCATTATAGCTCCTCTTGAAAGGCAGGTTGCTGCTTTATACTTTTTGCTGAGAGTACTGCCTCCTATGTCCCAATAAACCCTAACCATGAAAAATAGCAGCTATACAAAACTGACAAACATCTTTTCATTACCTGGTGGTAGCTGTAATAACTTCATCATCGTCATTGCTCTGAATAAGGACCTTCAGCAATTGATTGAGAAGAATGGGAAGAAATCGGACAATGACATTGATTCTCTCCATACTGAGCAGACCCTAAGTTAGACAAAAGAACATAATTTCAGGTGCATAGTTAAGCCTTAAAGAACAAGTGGTAACACATTTAAACTGACTAGAAACAAAAAATGAAAAGCCCCATAAAATAGTACATTTCCTTATTTTTAAGATCTATAGTTACTGCTTATAATAAATATATGAATTGTTTTCAGAAAAATAATAAATAATAATATAAATCTGAAATATTAATAAAAATAGCGCAAATTAAACAGGGAACTATAAGTAGATGTGCTATAAAAAGTACTGTACATAACGTGAGTGTAGGTGAAGTTTAGAATGTTTAGTTTGGCCAGGCTTCACTTCTGATCTACCTCAATGACTCTGAAAACTACTGATAAAGGAAAACATGCTTTCTAAATGTAGTTATCCAACAATAATTGGTTCTGTATACATTATTACAAATATGTATCTTCTCTATATAATGTTTTACTAATTGAAGTTTTATGAATAGCAAAAGTGCCCTATGATGAAAACAAAATGTTTTAATTGCAATGATTAAACATACTAAACAGAAACCATTACCTTCAGACATGGAGGCATTGTATGAATCCTCACTTAACAGGTAATTAGAAAATTAAGTAGGATAGCCAGTTAGGACAGAAGGATCATTAGGACCCAGGCAAAGTTTAAAACACAGATAACATCAGTAGCTATTACTTAAAAAACCAAGATGACATCCAAAAATCTTTGTCAAAACCAAAACTAAGCCAAAACCAAATAAAGAATTAATATTTGTTTTTTAAATAGTACATTATTGAATCTTTTTACAAATTCTTCCTTTGAGCACTTAAAGTTTGTGTGTCTACCTGAGTTCTCTGCCATCTTTTGTAGTGGCAACTTGGTAATGTATTTCTGTAAATGATACAACAGTGTGCATTAAAAAGCACACACTGCACGGTCACATAAAACAGCAATAATAATAATATAAAAATATACTAAGAAATACAATTAAAAAATACAGTATTAACCCATTCTTTATGCTGGCAATTAGAATTACTTTGGTGTTGTATCTTTTCTCTGAGTAGGAGCTGGAGCAAGTCACCCGGTGGAGGGATGTCTGTCACAAGGACAGCAAACCAGTCATGCCACAGCAGGCAGGACCTAACCAGTCCATTGCAGGGTATATTTAATTAAACACACTGACACACAGACAGGGTCAAATCTAAGCCAAACAGGTACATTTTTTAAACTATGGGAAGAAACTGGAGTACCTAGAGATAATCGTTATGCTATCTGCAAACTCCATACACATAGTAGACAGGCTAAAAATTGACGTTGGACCTTAATTACGCTTAACGGAGGTACATATTTTTAATCATTTAAAAAATGTAATTTAAAAACATTTTTAAAAATTTAGTTTGGATAACATTCAATTTATATTCAGGTTTTCCTAACATTTTCTTATGGTGCCACAATACATACCAATAGTGATTTTTTGTACAAATTATTTATTTTTGCAAAACTATATTCTCATTTTCACCTGTTGATCAACTGTCATAAAATATTCCTCTTCACACGTTTTCCATTTACAGAAGCAAAACTAAAAGATAACATGATTTTTATGTTCCCATTTTTAAGAGTGAAACCACATTACCTTCAGACAGTTCATGAAATTTGAGGTAGGGAGCTGAGAAAGGTCCATTTCTCTTCTTTGACACTCCTGAAAGAAACGATTAAGATGCCGATCCTGGCAAATACAACGGAAAGAAGTGAAATTAAATAACTGCTAAAATCCACATCTCAGACAAAATATTTTTATAAAATATTAGACAGTCTGCATCACATTAAAAGTATTTACGTATTTTATGGCAACTACATTCATCCATTTCATTGTACTATGTACACATGGCAAAAAACTTTTCTGCAGCCATTTTATCTTGGCTGAACATGAGGCCTGAATTGTTACACTATCCAACTGCAATGTACACTTATATAAGCATTTACTCTTATTGGCTCACACTAGGTAACTAAAAGTCAAAAGGCAGCCCAGCTGGAAACTGAATCAATCTTAAGACTTTTTTAAATGGTGACAGAAACTACTGTACCACCAACAAGTATTCATAAACAGGGCAATGTCACCTACCTAATATCTAAGGTGATGGTTTGTAAAACATAACATATGAAAGAAAAATGATGAAAGACACAGAACAGGTACCCATGAGTCAAAACAAAACAAAGGAGATGTCTCACCTGAGTATAGATTGTAGAGACCAAGTGTGTCGCCACTCTGAATATTGGTTTTCCTCCATCCACCCATTTAGTGTCTGCTGCACATTGCTGCCAAAGAGCAAAACTTTTAAAGTTTATAAAATTCACTGAAAATTTTAACTGACTGTCAAAAAAATAGATCTTTGGCAAAGGTAAAATAGTTCATGCTATGTAGTGATAGTTTAAAAACTACTCCATTTAGTGTTCTATGGATTTCACACAGCTTATTTTTCATCTATCCATTATCTGTACACAATTTTACAATTCAATGCCATTTGGGTTAAAGCCTATTCTGGTCGCACTGGGTGCAAGGCAGGCACCAACCCCACACTCATACACAGACCCAAATGGAGCCAATTTAGACTTGCTGTAAGGTGTGGAAGGTAAACTGGATCACCAACAGAAGCCCATGGAGACATGGATAGAATATGCAAACTCCACACAGACAGTGTGTGACCCAGGATTTGGGGTCTGGCCTCTGGTGCTGTGGGATAGCTGAACAGCAACAGTGTTACCTATTACAGATTAACAAAATGTCTCAAATTTTTGGAGGGTCAAGGGGTTGAAATGGAAATATACTCTATATATTGTACAATACGAATTAAAGGACATTTGTTGAATAAACACCATGTCTGAAATTTCTAAGACTGAAAACATCACAAAGAATCAGAATATACAGTTAATTGAAAGGAGACAAGAAACTACAGAAAGAAAAATCAATTACATCTTTAAAGTGTTTCTTCCAGTAAAGGCAAGAGATACAAAAATATGGTGGGGTACAATCATAAGACTCTGGTGTTATAACAAGTACATTTGTCAAAATGTGTGACTTTAGAACCATAATGGCTATTAAGGAGGGCTATAGGCATTAAATAATACACCTATGTGAGCAGAATTTAAGCCACCTTTGGATGTAATAACTTTACATTTTAAAAATCAACAGAGGAATGCGCCTGTAACACTCTATGTTAAATAAAGATGGGTGATCCAAACAGATGAACAGAAAGTAAAAACACTCTATCTCAAGTATATAAATCATTTGTGCCAAAATTAAATTAAATAAAGCTTTAAAACAAGCCACACATGTTTATAAAGCCAACATTCAAGGGTGGTCTTAATCTGTATTTCCAAAAAAAATGGTCTACCATGGTTGTTGCTTTTTTTTCTCCAAAGGAAGGCTGCCTCCTGCTAAACTTCTTTTAATTTTTTCCTTCTCTTTATTCAAAAGAACCTTTGTGGGGACACTTATTTTATGGTAGTGGTTTTTATCCATGTTTCTGCACTCATTTTTTAAAATAAAATTCAGAACAATGAAGGTTATAATTTGAATAAATAGGAAGACAAACATACATGAGCCGTTACATTTTTTAAGGAAGATTAGCTAAATGCTCTTTATTGTGTTTTTTTCAAAGACATCACTTTTGCCTTGACAAATTGCTTTTTTAATTCCTTTTGAATTTGTTTTCAAGCAGGTACTACTGGAAAGAGATAACATGCTCATTCAGTCACCTTTGCCCTGTGTGCTCATTATAAATTGTCTGCTTTAATAACATACATTGTGAAAGAAATCAATGTTCAAAACCTAAACAAGTGTGTGTAAGGAAACACATGTGTCCCAGAGAGTAAAACAAAAATTCTTCAAAAAAGTAAAACCAACACCAGTTGGGCTTATCTTCACTATAATGTTAAATGCCAATGCAATGAAATAACATTCATTTAACCTGAATGAGAAGTCCAGGTTCAAGCAGGGTGTGAGCCCTTATTAAAATTGGATAAATCAAAAACATGAAGCTACAATGGGCCAAACTCATGCACAGACCCAAAGAGCCAATTCAGACTTGCTGTAAGATGTGGGAGGTAAACCGGAGCACAAACAAAAAACCCACGCAGACAAGGGGAGAATATGAAAACTTCACACAGACAGTGCGTGGCCTAGGATTTGGGGCCCAGATTCATCAGAATCTGATGAAGTGAGGCAACTGGACAGCAACTGTGTTACCTTTTACAGGTTAACAATATGTCTCAAATTTTGGAGAGTCAAGGGGTTGAAATTGAAATATACTCTATATATTGTAAAATATGAAATAAAATATATTTGTTGAATAAACACCATGTCTGAAATTTCAAAGACTGAAAATATCATGAAGAATCATGATGTGCGTCCCAGTAGAAACAAAAGTAAAAACAAACTGCCTCTGGTCATACCTTTCCAGTTGTGGGATCTTTGACGTTTAGGTACCCTGAAGGTAAACTGTTTGCCACTGAGATGTTATGCTCTTGGGAAGGGAGAATGCCATCTTTCAGCAGCGGAAGCCATGCATAACCAACTAAGTGAAGAGAACACAATTATTGATTAGAAATATGGAGTACATGTCTGTACTTTATTTATTAATAATGTATGACAATACTAGACAAATGCTTTTGTTGACCATATGTTAGAACATGCTGAGAGATTTTGAGCACATCTTGCCTACTCGGACTAGAGACTGAAGCATGCAGTATGTTGCAGTTAAAAGTCAGAAATTGGCTGTAATGTTTTTTTTTTCTTTTACTTTCTGGGAAAAATACATTTTCTTTATTGCATAATGTTAGAAAACAGAGTTGAGATGCCCTCATTTGAATTTTTTTCCATTTGGTTTTGTTAAAATAGCAGTTATATTGAATGATGCTGATCACAATACCACAAATGAAGTGTTTCAATTTTGTCAGATAATTTATGAAAAAGCAGCAAAAGTGCACAATTGGCAGCTGACAAACTAAAATATCCTGTACTGTAATAAAACAGTTTATGTGGCATGTTGTTTGTAAAAGAGGAAGAAAATATAAAAATTATTCCCACACTGAAAACAGTAGAAAAGAAAAATAGAAATAAAGCATTTCGAAACAACATCCTCAGATGTGTAGGATTTGCCAGATAAACAGTGTTCTAAAAGTGGAAGTCCAGAGAAGAACCCATGTAGAGTTACTGGGAATGTGCAAATGTCACATTGACAATGACTCAGTGCAGAATTTGAACTCAGAATACTGGATTTGTGAGGCAGCCATCCTAACGACTGCACTGGCAGACCACTTATTTTCTGTTTAAATAAACTGACTTTCAATGAACATTATATGCACTAATACAACAGTATGAATCTGGCAGTTACTGTAATATTCATAAGCCATATTTGTTTAATATGGTAGACAATTTTGGCAATCTGATATGTGTACACCAGCTAAGCTTATATCTTATCAGAGACAAAGAGATTAAATCCAGATGTGCGTAGGGTTCACATTCCAGGCACACATCCATAACTCATTTTTTTTTGCCAACAATTGCATCTTATGCAGTTCACTCTATTTTTTAATAAATATGTGCATGTTTTTCTACTCTGTTTAAAATTATTTACATTCTTTCAAGTTTTAAGTGTGAATATATTGCATGGAAATCAATTAAGATTACAGATATGTATATACTGTTTGATTTCTAGCCAAGCATGAGCACTTTTACCTGGTGTTTCCAGAGTCTCTTTCTTTTTAGCATTTGTTTTGGCGTTGATGTCACAAGTAACATGGTAAAAGGAAAATAAAATATGATGCTTCTCATGAAGTTGAGTGGGGAGCTCTATTTTAACCTGTGGATAAAAAATGGGGATCTGAATAAATAAACAGGAATGCTTAGGAATCAGAAGATGCAGAAATTTCCTATCTAGTAACAGTCGACATTTCACACAGCTGCTGTCAAACTTTACACAGAGACAAAATAACATTAGCATTTAACCTACGTGTGGTGCTGAGGTGTCACTCATTGCCATGTGGTGGATGCAGCAATGTCAGCGCATGCTCCCAACCTCTCTCTCTCTCTACAGTAAAAGCTCCATTTGTAATGGAATAAATATTCAACACATTTTCATTAATTTCCCTTTCAATAAATACATGGGAAGAGCATACACAATGTACATAAATACCGACTGTGCATGGAATTCAAAGCCAGGGGCCTTGATCCATCAGGCAGCAGAGCTGACAACAGTATTTTCTTTCTGCTATGCCTTAAATTAGATAGATAAATAGGTACAACTTTATTTGTCCCCTGGGTTAAAACTGACTTTTTATATAAAAACATAAATAAATCAAAAAACTATCAAATTTTTAAATGGATGCCAGTCTGTCATGGAATAAGGTAATTTACACACCAACACTAACTACACACTAAATATGTGTTTATAATGGATGGATGGAAAGAGGCTGGCTCCAGGGGTCACGTGTCCCTTCCCCCCAAACAATAGGTGGCAGATATCTCATATACACTTGTGCAGGGCTGCATGGCAGTTGTAGTAATGATGGACAGACAGCCCTGCTGGGTTTCTTGGGAGCCACTGGAAAGAGCTGCAGGGACAGTTTTAAGATGGTTCCATCTGAACTGAAAGTGTTTCCTGGGTGCAATACTATGGCACCAGAAGGGAGCGGCTGTATATAGCAATTTATATATTGTACATAAAAACATAAAATATATATGACATATATACCAACCTCATCATAAAAATCAGGGTTCTGAGAATGATGTAAAACAGTTGTGCAGGCTGCATTTGTGAAAACAGGTCCTCCTGGTCTACCATATATGCACTGAAGAGGACATGACAATAAGTAATTATGAAAAAAATAAACACATAGGTGAGATGTCCATAATCTAAGCATGTAAATGTAAATGGCAATCTAAATATAGAAAACAAAAACTATCCCTTAATTCAAACCAAAATGTTACACTCCAAAGTTTATTTTCTGTTCACTTACCTTTAAGGGTCGGGCACCTTCTTCATCTGAACTGCGAAACTCAGTATACACAGCTATATTTCTGGCCTGCAACAATAATACAAAAACATCTTGTCTGATACTCAAAATATAATGATATTGTAGAATCTGTATTCTATAAATGCATAATTCAGACAGATAAAAAAGTGAAAGGTTTAGATGTTGAAGAGCCTTTAAAAAACACAAAAGGTTGTTAGATGTATAATTCTTTCAAAATCTACTACTTATCAATAAACGTTAAGAACAGAAATGTACTGTATATTAGTAAAATAATGCTGCATTTTCAGATATTTTGTGTGTAGTATCATCAGCATTTATAAAGCCTTAATTTTCCTTTCTCAATAGCTTTCTGTTTAAATGATGGTGATATAGTGGAACAATTAAGAGACCAAACTGACTGGGATATTTCTTACAAAGGCACATGAGATATTATTTTGAAATATTTTAATAGGCATTTATTATTAAAATAAAGATATTTTTTTAAAAAACTGAGTGAGTCCATGCCATTACTGCTGCAGGAAGTAGGATTCTCAAATTCACCTGTAAAGTTCCTTTCTTAGCTTCTGTCCCAAGACATCTTGCTTCAGCATTAAAAAAGACACTTTCTTAGAACTCATCATTTCTTTTTATTTGTTTCTAAATTTGTGATTGTGTTTCCTTCCACACAGATTAAGATTTATTGCAATTGTTCTTTCCACTGCACTTTTTTTCCTTATCCTTTTTCAATGTCTTTCACTTAATCTCATATTTTTTACTGTTTGTCTGCATGTGGTCACACTGGTGACTGTTTCTGCCTGATGAACTTCTGAACTTGGGTTGGTTTAATTAAGCTTACACACTCAAGCTACTGTGAATACTTTTCATACTCATTTAGATTTAATGCAATTTGGGTCTCTGTTCTCGCCACACTGACATTAGTTTTCCATGACATTGAGTGGGTACATGCAAAGGTATGAAAACCTAGAAGGGTGCTGAAATTTGTTCATGATGGTGTGACAGAAGCAATATTGGTAAATTATGAGAAGGATTTTAATTCCATACCTTGGCAAAAAACTTTTGACTGTCATATTTTAGGTGCCTTGGATAAACATAAATTTGGTTTTTATAGAGTCGGTAAGGCTGGCAGTACTTGGTGGATTCTTGCACAAACTCTTCGATTTCTATGCTTGGCTGGTGTTTCTGTAAATCCTCAAAAGGCTTCAGAGGTATATAGGCGGATGTCACACAGTCTGGTGAAAAAACAAAAGTTGTCCAACATTTTTACAAGTAATATTTACATATAATATAAACACATAGAGAGTCTTGTGACATGTGGGGGCAGTACTTAGCTTTCCTGCCTCACCAAGTCCTATGAACAGCAGGGGTTTTTCTGCAGAAGCCAGGTTAACTGGTGACTCTAAACTGGTCCTATATCATATACTCATGCCCAGTGACGAACCACCATAATGTCCAAACATAGTTCCTGGCTTGTGGAAAGTGTTGCAAGTATATGTATTGCTACTATGACCTTGAACTGGACTAAACAGAATAGAAAATTGGTGGATGAGTGGACATATATATGTACACACACATGTAGACAGGTTACTATATATATCTACATACCAGACATAGCACTTCTGAGCATGGCCTTTTATGTGTGTGACTATGTGTGTGTTGATCTGTCCATAACATTTTTGTCTGATTTTTTCAGTACAGAGGGATGGAGAGTCAGAGTCTAAACTGGCATCTCTGGACCCAAAGAAAAAATCAGTTCTGGAAAGGAAGCAAATTAATAAAAGGACTGGGTACATACTGGTGCACACAGATACACTTTCATACAGGAGCAATTTTAAGTCAAAAGGTAATGTTAAATGCAGAAATTCCAAAAGCCACATAGACACTGGGAGCACTTGCATACTTAAAATAGCCAGTTATGAGGTTGGACATGACACAAATTAAATGTTATCCATTGTTTTATCGTGTGAGTTGTTACTGAAATATAATGTAGTCATGTACACATATTTTACATATTTATATACGCGTATACATACATACAATATACAGTGGTGTGAAAAACTATTTGCCCCCTTCCTGATTTCTTATTCTTTTGCATGTTTGTCACACAAAATGTTTCTGATCATCAAACACATTTAATCATTAGTCAAATATAACACAAAATGCCATTTTTAAATGATGGTTTTTATTATTTAGGGAGAAAAAAAAATCCAAACCTACATGGCCCTGTGTGAAAAAGTAATTGCCCCCTGAACCTAATAACTGGTTGGGCCACCCTTAGCAGCAATAACTACAATCAAGCGTTTGCGATAACTTGCAATGAGTCTTTTACAGCGCTCTGGAGGAATTTTGGCCCACTCATCTTTGCAGAATTGTTGTAATTCAGCTTTATTTGAGGGTTTTCTATCATGAACCGCCTTTTTAAGGTCATGCCATAGCATCTCAATTGGATTCAGGTCAGGACTTTGACTAGGCCACTCCAAAGTCTTCATTTTGTTTTTCTTCAGCCATTCAGAGGTGGATTTGCTGGTGTGTTTTGGGTTATTGTCCTGTTGCAGCACCCAAGATCGCTTCAGCTTGAGTTGACAAACAGATGGCCGGACATTCTCCTTCAGGATTTTTTGGTAGACAGTAGAATTCATGGTTCCATCTATCACAGCAAGCCTTCCAGGTCCTGAAGCAGCAAAACAACCCCAGACCATCACACTACCACCACCATATTTTACTGTTGGTATGATGTTTTTTCTGAAATGCTGTGTTCCTTTTACGCCAGATGTAACGGGACATTTGCCTTCCAAAAAGTTCAACTTTTGTCTCATCAGTCCACAAGGTATTTTCCCAAAAGTCTTGGCAATCATTGAGATGTTTCTTAGCAAAATTGAGACGAGCCCTAATGTTCTTTTTGATTAACAGTGGTTTGTGTCTTGGAAATCTGCCATGCAGGCCATTTTTGCCCAGTCTCTTTCTTATGGTGGAGTCGTGAACACTGACCTTAATCGAGGCAAGTGAGGCCTGCAGTTCTTTAGACGTTGTCCTGGGGTCTTTTGTGACCTCTCGGATGAGTCGTCTCTGTGCTCTTGGGGTAATTTTGGTCGGCCGGCCACTCCTGGGAAGGTTCACCACTGTTCCATGTTTTTGCCATTTGTGGATAATGGCTCTCACTATGGTTCGCTGGAGTCCCAAAGCTTTAGAAATGGCTTTATAACCTTTACCAGACTGATAGATCTCAATTACTTCTGTTCTCATTTGTTCCTGAATTTCTTTGGATCTTGGCATGATGTCTAGCTTTTGAGGTGCTTTTGGTCTACTTCTCTGTGTCAGGCAGCTCCTATTTAAGTGATTTCTTGATTGAAACAGGTGTGGCAGTAATCAGGCCTGGGGAGGGCTACGGAAATTAAACTCAGATGTGATACACCACAGTTAGGTTATTTTTTAACAAGGGGGCAATTACTTTTTCACACAGGGCCATGTAGGTTTGGATTTCTTTTCTCCCTAAATAATAAAAACCATAATTTAAAAACTGCATTTTGTGTTTACTTGTGTTATATTTGACTAATGGTTAAATGTGTTTGATGATCAGAAACATTTTGTGTGACAAACCTGCAAAAGAATAAGAAATCAGGAAGGGGGCAAATAGTTTTTCACACCACTGTATGTGATTTTGTATACACATGTATGAAGGGTGATAAAAAAGTTTTAAGCCTTACTTCACATAAGTATTATGTTATTTCATAAAAGTACTGTGTTTATTTGCAAAAATATTGTGATATTGCACAGTAATGCCTATTTACACAATTTTTATGTTATTTTACAAAGTGTTGGGTTATTATGCAATAACTATTGTGTTATTTCGCAAACATCTTGCCTGCTGCTGCCATTATCATTGTGCATGTTTGTGTTTCGGTCATTTAGTGACAGCTATTGACAGGGAGATTAAGCACTTGTGTAGCTTGCAATCAAGTGACAAGAACAAAATAAAAGTCATAGGAATACACTTAGTTCTAAAATAATAAAGTTTAGCAAATTTGGTGCAGACTTTTTAACATCAGCAGAGTAACAGTGCAGGGCTAGCATTCCTCCACACATTGCTAGGGTATTCAATTGTTATTAAATTGGTCTGTATTAGTATTGCGCATTCTCCCAGTGCACTTCTGGATTGATCAGTGTTAGTAAGTGTGCTTAACTGCATTTCATTACCTGCTTTAACACTGAATACTGGAACTCAGTCAGTAATACTTCTCAATTTACACCACAGCTTACATTTTTGTCCTGTTTCTCTCTAGACGGGATAACAAAGACTCTAAAGAGGAACAGTGAGCCCACCACTGACCTGCCTATATTACTGCCTTTTCTGGATGTCGAGATATTTAAATCAGGTTGACAGCAACATGTCAACAGTCAAGACTGGTATAAATGGCAGACACTGATGATCACCTAAGCACTATTTTCGCTAAAAGACCAAGTTGCTTTGCCAGCATGCCTGTATATGCAGTATTCTGTCCTTGAATACCAACTTTTTATATCTCCTATTTTGTGTTTTGCTGCAACAATTGTAGGAAAAAAGATTAAAATAAGTGCTCATTTGTTGGGATGCACTTCAGCATCATCATTTTCTTGTGGGATTGGTTTCAATCTTTCACAAGTAGTCTTACATATTGAGAACCAGCACTGAAAAAGAATAATAACGCATAAGAAGGGAAATACACATAACTGAATATACAGTATTAACTTAAGATCTCATTACCTACTTTTTTTAAGAGCTCAGTTATTTCCAGAAATGGCACAGAGCATGATAAGAGGTCATAGCAACAGTCTAGAGGACACACAAATTTTGGCAATGACCAAAACACTTCATAATGCACATTTTTTGATTGTGAGAATAACAAAATGTGGCCGTTATTCATTTTATTCTGAGTAGGATACTGAATAGAGAACTACGGAATGGCAAAAACTTTGTTATCATGAAAGACTGTTGTGCAAAAATGCTATTAAATGAAATCATTTAATATACAAATGTTTAAAAAACACTGCAGCAAATACAAAATTGTATATTATTTTTATATACCTATCTTAGATGTGTATCATGTCCAAACTTTTCATACAAATTACTTCTTTGACTGAGGGATAAAATAGTAATACTAAAGCCAATTCACTGCCTAATAATACTGGTAATCCAAAATTATTATGTATAACATGTAATAGTTTTGTTTGTTTCATAATATAAAATTGTCAAAAATGTTATTCCCAGCCTTTCTAAAGCTAGTGTAATATGAGTTCATGTTTATGAGTATTTTGGTGATATTAAGGTTGTGTATCTGAGAAATGAGACAGAACTGCAACTTTTACCATCTGGGTCCTTTGTGCCTGCAAAATATACAATGCTGCCCCACATTAAAAAATTATCAAAAATCACATTTTCCTTCAAAAATTACAAAGGGGATTTCCTTCCAAAAAAAGACACATCCTGTTTAAAATATTCACAAATTATAGGGTATATCCCACTGCTTGTGGAGCTAAAATAGTACTCAGAAAGTGGCCTGTCATTAGATATTTTGATTATGTACATATTTCCTTTAAAATAATGTATCATAAGACCTTAGTTATATATTGAAATCGGATTTTAATGACCTTGTATTAAAATAATAATTAAGAAATCTTAAATAACTGCAGGTGTTAAGAAGACAATTATCTATGGGCTAACAATCAACAATGTGCCCCTGTAAACATGGTAAAAAAGAAATACAGTAGCCTTTGTTATTAAATAAAAAAAGAAAATCTCTTTACTTGGATGCTCCATTGGGACACAGTCCACAGTGACCTCCAGGTTACCTGGGATGGTTTGCAGTTTACTAGTTTTTTCTGCCCTGTTGTAAAAATAAAATCAAAATGCAGAGTTTAATTAGTACTGACAAATAAAAGGAAGATTATGTAAGAGGCTAACTCATGGACCAATCTAATGTACATATGCTATAAAAAATACAATGAATTATTAATATTTAAAAACCTTACTTATTTTACAAGGTCAATGCATGAATTTGTGTATTTCTATGCACATGCTATATCCTACATTTGTATTTAGCATTGCGTTTATATGAATGTTACATTGTGGCTTGCTTATATAACAAATAAAATTAAGTTAAATTAAACTGAAATGAAATTATAATGTGCAAAATAATCAGTAAATCAGCTAGGGAGAAATGGACTAAAAACCATAAGGTTGTTACATGGCATTCACTGAGGACTGCTAATGAGAACCCAAGAAAATCATATATTCTGCCATGGTTCACACTGTATCTTAGTAAACTGTCCTGGAAAACAACTTGAGAATACAGAATATTCACCATAAAAATCTGACTTTTGCATGACTCTTATTAATTCCATTAAACAACAACAACATTAATTTATATAGCACATTTTCATACAAATAATGCAGCTCAAAGTGCTTTACATGATAAGGAAAGAGAAAAAAGACAAAATAAATAAGAATTAAAATAAGGGAACACTAATTAACATAGAATAAAAGTAAGAATTAAAATAGAATGGAATTAAGTCAAATAAACAGTGTTGTTCCTTAAATGAAAATCTCATAGATATGGGGATCAGCAGATGTCAAGCTGTGATTCATAAGTGAAGGCAGACTACTCCAATCTTGTAAAGGCAGAGTGCTATAGTAGCTTCTATACTAATGTGCTGGTCATAGGGTTTGTGTACTGAAATTATGAGCACAGTGAGATGGAGAGTGCTCACTGTAAAGCATCTAACCCCTTGGACAGAGGAGAACCAGACAAAATGTTTTACACACCTAGACATTTATAGGCAGAGCCTAAATCAATGAACATTTTACCACCACAGCTTCTTGCAATAATCATCAGCCCATCACTTAGGTTTGACTTTGGAGCACTATGGCACACTCATTTAAATCCTTTTTTATGATACTTTCTGGATTTTATTCTTTTGAACAAACAGTACAGCTCCGTTCAAAAATGCACAAGTATTTGCAAATACAAGACTGATGAACAATACAATAAAACATCTAAACTCTGAAAATGTTACCTTCTGTACTCTGATATCAATTTCAGCAAGTCTTCAGTTGAAATTTTGCTGCTGTCTTGTTTGAACAAAGGCGAAAATCTTGAATCTCGGTCCACTGTCCCCTGATTATCCTTGAATACTGGTCTGAAAATTAAAAAATATGTATGTATGTATACTGTATATATATCACTTACTAACACTGCACCTCTGCATGGTGTTGTAATTGTGAAAAATGCACAGCAGAAGTCTTTAATTGATCATAGCCAAGCAATTTCTAAATAGCTATCCACTAATGTGAGGTACTTGTTCTCCAATGCTGTGAATTGAAAAGTTGTGTTGTATTAGATTTAAATTCTCTCACAGTAAATAGAAAAGCTTTTTTTTCTACAAATGAATTGATTCTGAAATTGCTTGTTGGTAATGTTCTTTATGATATATGCAGTACTGCTAGCCCAACAATACTGGAGCCAATGCTTATCAAATGGCAGTTAACATCTTATTTGTAAAATCTGCTTCAGGACAGGAATGCTTGTAAATAGTCCTTCCTATGATTTTCAATTAGCAACTCAGTCCAACTCAGAGTGCCAAAGAGATGATAAGTAGTCCAGAAGCGACAGATAGGCACAGAGGAGGTGGCCATCCACAATGGTAACAATTTAGTGTTAGCAATTGACCTGATTTTATGTATTTGAGCTACAGGTGAATGTTTGCTTGATCACTAGAAAAATGTACAACTCCACACAGAAGCTAGATAAGAGCCAGCCATTGCAAACACCATTAGGATTCCACTCCTTCCCTGTCTATCTACTCACCCAAACATTTCTGTAGCCAATTAAGCTGACCATTAATGGGTAACGATTCAGATTTCTGGAATAATACCCATGGCATAGGAATATGCCTTTTATGGTTTGGAACATTCTAATATGAGTTGTATTAAAACAGAGTGAGCAAATCTAGCAACTACCACCAGCTAGACTGACCATGCATGCTGGACAGTGAAAGTAAGCTGAAGTCCCTGGAGGAAATTTGGGTGATTGGGAAGAATGAATGTTCTACAAAGGAGGCATCATTACTTTTTGACTATCATCTTTAAGAAATGACAAATACTGTAAAATCTCTCATCACAATAAGTTGTGATTTTTGTCAATGAAGGAATTACATGATAATAAATTATTTGTGACCACAGATGCAAATCAAGTAAAATGGAATTAGTTAATTTAACACAAGAAGCAGACACATACCTTATAGACCAGGCAAAAGGCATGCGGTATTTGCCAAGCTTGCCACAGAACTGCTTGTTTGATTTTAAAATCTTCTGAACAGTCTAAAGGAGACAAAGTGCAGGTAAATGCTTTGCTTTCATCCTCCTAATAAGTTTATGAGCCAATCTTTCTCCTACATAGTATTTTTCAAATTGAGCATGATCATCAGACATTTTATAAAGCATTCTGGGTCAGGTTTAGACCTGGAGATTACAGAGACTGAAAAAAAAGGAAGGTTACAAAGTCACCTTGCTTGAGTCTGTGTTCTTGATGTAAGGCTCAGATCCGCTTGTAATACTTCCCATCAATACTTTTTCTATCCTGGCAACCAAAACTATATCTGAATGTGGATTTGAAACTGAGAAAATGGCCTTAAAGTAAAAAGAATAGCAACAATTACATTTTTTCCAGTAGTTTGTGAGAAATACAATAAAATAAGTCAAGTGGCTTTATTCTCATACCATTCACACACAGCATTGCAGAACACAATGGCACAAAATCAAATGTCCCCAGGACTGTAGTGCAAAATATAGATAAACACAGGATAAGTGCAAAGTAGGAGTATCTAATTAACTCAAAAGAGAAAGGAAAATAGTTATTACTAAGGTACATTTGTAGAGAAAGAATATTTAATGTAAGAAGAAGGCTTTCTCAAAGGCCAGATTTGGTAATAAAAAGATTAAGGTGATAGGACTGAGTATTTCAATAGACATAAAGACTTTAGTGTGTGTAAGGCTTTAAAAATGTAAAATGCATTTCTGCCTGATAAACAGATAAACAAATTCATGTGAAATAAATTGGTTCTCTATGCATTCTAATTGGCAATTAATACAATGTTCAATTATATACAGTGGATTCAGGAAGTACTGAGGCCTCTTTACTTTACGCACACTTTATTATATTGTAAATTTCATCTTAAATGGAAAAAAAGTGAAAACATGTTTTCAGAAGGGTTTGCAAATTTATTAAATATCAAAGACTGAAATCTCTCATTCATGTAAGTATTCAGACCTTTAATTCAGTACTTTGTAAAGCCCCATTGTCATCAATTACAGCTTTGAGTCTTCTTGGGGTAAGTCTCTACAAGCTGTACACACCTGGGGGCCTCATGTATAAATGGTGCATACACACAAAAATGTTGCGTAATCCTGTTTCCATGTTCAAATTGTGATGTATAAAACCTACACCTGGCGTAAAGCCATGCACATTTCCACGGTAGTTCATGCCCTGGCGTAAGCAAGTTCTGCGCTTGGCTTGGCACCCAGTGTCAAAGCAGTGCTACTGTTCCAGTGTGGTTTCCTTTTCTTCTTTAGAACCACATCCCTGAAGTGGCTTTATAAATACACTGAAATTAACCGCATATTGTTTATTAGTTTAATGCATCTGATTGTAATTAACCTGTAACAATATAATGGTCCACAGAATGGTCAAACTATTCTAAATACCATAGCTGCTTTAGCGTTGTTACTCTCACCACACCTTCTTTTTCTTCTTTCAGCTAATCTCGTTAGGGGTTGCAACAGCAGATCATCTTTTTTCCATATTACTCTCAGTGCACCACTCGCATCAGCTGATCCGAAAGAGAATTATCGGTATACAGCATCAAGCACACGCTGACTCAGCCATGCTGCCTATTTGAACTGCTCTCATATGTCAAACGCTTCACAGCCTTTCCTGTACGGACCTCGCAGTTCAGAAACAGTTTTAAACGCACTCAATCAGTCCATCAATTGCTCCTTGTAGAACTGTTTGTACTTATTAGTACAATCACCTCACTATAAACTTGCACTACAGTTAATATTTATAACCTGAGCCACTTTATAAAGCGTGTATTTACATATGATGACAATATCATTTTTAAGATGAAATGCAGCAAAATGTTTATTATATTATACAGATAAAACTTTAACTTCATTTAAATAATCTATATTGTTAATAATAAAACATGTGAGGACACTGTGTCGCTGTGCTAGCAAGGATCTGGTGCTCCATTCATGGATTGTTCCTGCCTCGCGCTGTATGCTTGCTGGGACTAGCGTGACACTGGAAGGACAGAATCATTAAACATGTACTACAAAGAAATTTCAATGTTCCTTATAAGTTTTGAAGAATCGCCGTTCTAAGCTTACACATGGCTTAACATTTAGCCCCGGCCGGGATGCCCAGGAGGATCGGAGGAGGGCTTGTGCCTCCTCCAGACCGCGAGGGGGCGTCCGCCCTGGTAATGTTGGGAGCCTTGGGTAAAGGGCTTGGAAGCCCAGCCCTGTAGGGACCTGTGGCCACTGCCAGGCGGCGATAAAGTGCCTGAATATCCCAGGAGCCCAGCACTTCCTGGTGTGGCGGAAGGAAGACGACAGGGGACACTCGGACGGCTTCTGGGTGCGCAGCCGGCACTTCCACCACACTGGGGCGTGGCTATGGAGGAATGCCGGGAAGCAGCTGGAGCCCATCCGGGTTCCTATTTAAGGGGCCGCGGCCAAGAGAGAGGCACAAAGACTGTGAGGCCTGGACTTTTGGGAGTCGGTGCAGGAAGCACTGGGGTTTGGGTGCACGTAGAACTGTACATAATTGTAAATAAAGGGTGTGTAGGGGAATGTATGATGTCCGTCTGTGTGTGTCCGGGTTCAAGTCCACAACATCTATTACAGAGCTGATTGTGTGGTGATTGGGTATTTGGAGAAAGAAAAGTAAGGACAGAAATTGGGGGTTAGTACGTTTGAAAGAGACAGTACTGCTGCAATAAATTATTTCATCGAAGGTCGCTCACAATCACTGCGCCACCGTGTTCTCATGTTTAATAACATGCTTTAACTCCTATCATCATGAAAATGATATCAAGTACAGATCCCAGTATTTTAATTATTCAGAGAGCTGTAATATTACAAATGTAATGGATTCTGTGTACTGTCAGAGGAAGAGAAAGCCCGGAAGCACGTAGTGATTCACACACATAGAAGATCAAATACAAAACAAAGCATTTAATGTGCTACTTTAGCTATGATGGGAATTGAGAAACTAGTAAATGAAACGATTTTAAAATTAAGTTTCTGATTTTAATGACACTCGATCACCTTCCTTTTGTAGTTTATTTCACTGTTTAAACCAACAAATAGTATGTTTTTCCTTGCCTCCACTTGGTATTCGCTGAACTTCTTCTATTTCCCCCTGTGCTTTTGCCATTGCCTTTTCACAGAACTCTGAGCTTAAGGACTATTTATATTGATTTGCATATTCAAAGAGGCGTAATTCTGGGAGGAGACGGGACGGGACAGCAGGCACGGCATGTGCATTACTTTTCATGCTGACCGGGATTTATGTAGCGGAAGAACGTGGATGTTGGTGAACACACAGATTTATGCATCTGGATTTTTTTGTGCGTAAGCACATTTCTGCTTTTGTGCTTACGCCATGTTATAGTGTGAATTCTACGCACGGTGTTATGCATGAGGCCCCTGGATTTGGGCAGTTTATTTATTTCTTCCTGGCAGATTCAATTGAGTTCTGTTATGAGCGGACAGGTGTGGAACCTGCGGCGGAGGACTTCAGCAGGCAAGTTAGGGGCTGTCGGAGGGGGGCAGGAGCACTGTTGGTACGGAGACCGACGGGGCGCTCGGGGTGAGTGTCCTGGCAGTGCCTCTGGCCCTCTGTTTCTTTTTCCCACAGGCCAGAAGCCCTGATGGGCGCTGAGGCCGACGTCGTCAGGGACCTGCCCTCCTGGAACGGGCCGCTCCGCGGGAGAGCTCCACACCGGGAGGCCTATAGCGGCCCCACTGCGGGGAACAGCGGGGGCGAGAGCGGCGCAGACCGGAGGGGCATGTTTGCGCCGGAGGGGGTGCCGAAGACGGATGTCCCAGGGTGCCATGTTGGACCCTGGGGACATAGTAGGACCCTCACTGGGAACGTGCTGCCCTTTCGAGTTGTGTCGTTCGGACCCACGTGTCCTCGCTAGCATCCGTCCTGGTTCTGTTGGGAGCCACGGGTCGAGGCCATGGAAGCCCTATCCTGTAGGGGCCCGTGGTCACCGATGCCGGTTTATTCCGTGTGGTCCTCGGCCGGGGCTGGAGCCCGGCCGGGACGCATTGGAGGACCAGAGGAGGGCGTGTGCCTCCTGCAGACCGAGTGGGGGCATCCGTCCTGGTTATTACAGGGGGCCTTGGGTATGAGGCTTTGAAGCCCAGCCCTGTAGGGACCCATGGCCACCGCCAGGCGGCGCCCCAGTGCCTGTTTATCCCGGGAGCCCGGCACTTCCGCCACACCAGGAAGTGCCGGGGAAGACGACCGGGGAGACACGGACGGCTTCCGGGTGCGCAGCCGGCACTTCCGCCACACAGGGGTGTGGCCACCGTTAAGTGTTGGGAAGCAGCTGGAGCCCATTCGGCTTCCCATAAAAGGGGCCGCCTCCCTCCAGTCAGTGGTGGATGTCGGGAGGAAGCAGACAGAGCTGGAGAGAGAGGACGGGAGGCGGCCAGGAAGACACAGAGACTGTGGGCCTGGACATTGGGGAAATCGGTGCAAGAGGCACTGGGGTGTGAGTGCACGATAACTGTAAATAATTGTAAATAAACGTGTGTTGGGAGAAATATGCTGTCCGTCTGTCTGTGTCCGGGCCAGCGTTCACAATATGCACTTGCTAACCCTCCTTAAGAACTCAAGGGTAAATATTATCTGGTCCTGGAGATATGTTTGATTTCATCCAATTTCATCTAAGCAGCACTTCTCCATCCACATTTTCTAAATCTCTCAGTACCTCCTTTGAAGTCCCTTTTACTGCCAGGAGGTTATCCACTTCCTCACTTGTAAGTTTACAGCGTCTGCTATTACACTGTCTGCATTTTTTAATTCCCCTTTACTATTCCTGATGCACTTCACATCCTTGTTGACTGTTCTTTTACTACTAAAATACTGAAACAATCTCTTTAGGTCATCTTTTGCCTTATCTACTATATTTCTCTCTAACTGCAATATTTCTCTCCTTTAGCCTCCCTAATATCATTCTTAATGGTTGCCCTCATTTTCTAATATGCTCTACGATTTACATTGGAGTTATTAGTCTTGTACACATTATACAGCTGTTTTTTCCTTTGCAGCTTCTTTTTGTTACTCTTTATTAACTCACTGCTGTTTATTAATCTTGTTAGCCATTGCAACAATTTGCCTAGAAGTGACACCTCCAAGTGATGGTGTGCAGTTTCTATATAGATGTTTCTGCTTTATGAAGGTCTTCATTGGGACTTTTACTTCTAGCCTAAGTGCTAGAGTAGGGGGATCGAAGGAGACTGCAGACATTCTATTTTTAAATGGATTTTCACATCCTGAGTATGCACATTTTTTAAATAAATGGCAATGGCAACTATAGAGACATGTTTTATTTTGATACATTATACTCCAATGTTACTTGTTTTAACCATGGTTTCTGGCCACGGTCTGCATGAATTCCACCCATGACAGTTGCTCTTTTTAACAGGATAGCCAACAATTATCTATCCTGCACTCATAAAAGATAGTGCCAAGAATCTGATAAAAATGAATTACTTTCATCTTCATTTTGTTTTCATAAATAGAAAAAGTGCTCTTGAAAATTTGAACTTTTGCTGCTTGAAATATATTTGGTAAGTTTCAAGGATTTTGCTTCACAGTTGCCCCTTAGATGTGAACTATAAGCCCTGGTGGAGATTTATAACTGCATGGACTGGGTGTTGGGCATGGTTGTGGGGTCCTACGGCTGTGGTGCATCTGCTGGCGAAGAAAGATTCACTGATATTGACTTTGCTGACGATGCTGTGATCTTTGCAGAGTCAATGGAGGCTCTAATCGGGGCTCTCAAGAGACTGAGCGAGGAGTCTGAGTGTCTGGGCTTGCAAGTGTCTTGGATAAAAACCAAGATCCAAGCCTTTAATGACTTCTTAGGCAGAGCCATCAGCAGTGTGTCTGATTGCAGAGAGACTGTCAACCTTGTTGAAAGGTTTACTTACTTCGGCAGTGACATTCATGTCTCTGGTAACTCTTCCTATGAAGTCAGAAGATGGATTGGGAGAGCATGGTGGGTCATGAGGTCGCTGGAAAGGGGTGTGTGCTGCTCCTGATATCTAAGCAAAAGACTGAAGGTCCAAGTCTTTAGAGTCCTTGTGCTTCCTGTCTTGTTATATGGTTGCGAGACATGGACATTATCCAGTGACCTGAGACGAAGATTGGACTCCTTTGGTACTGTGTCTCTTTGGAAAACCCTTGGGTACTGCTGATTTGACTTTGTGTTGAATGACCAGTTGCTCATGGAGTCCCGAATGAGGCACATTACCTGTATTGTGAGGGAGTGTCAGTTATGGCACTATGGCCATGTGGCGAGATTCACCGAGGGGGATCCGCCTCACAGGATCCTCATTGTTGAAGACCCGAGCAGCTGGACAAGGCCAAGGGGACACCCACATAACACCTGGCTGTTGCAGATAGAGGGTCATTTCCGGTCATTTTCTGCCTGGGGGGGTTGCCAAGTGGGATCCTGAGCTGTTCTGTATCGTGGTGGGTGTGGCAACGCGCTGTACCAGTGTATGCTCCCCAACCTGAACTGAACTGACCTGCTTCACTTAACCATACAAGTTTCTGAGTAAAATGAATGTTTACAATGGCTGTAAATATCTTTAACTTCAAAAATATAGAACTGTTTATTTGTAAGCTTCCATATAAACAGGTGCATGCTATGCATGCTAACCAGACAAAAAGTCAATAAAAACGGCTTTATGAAGACAACTACAGTGTATATCAAATAAGAATTTTATTCAATATTATAAAAGAACTTCACAAAATAAAAAAAATGATACAGGAGTCCCTCTAATAACTCACTTAAAAAAAATATTTAGCATAATTTTCCACATTTTCACAACTTGCTTTTTTCCACTTATTCATTTTTCCTCTACTAATTTTTGTTATTTATGTAGTGAAAAATTGTAACTTTTTTACATCTAAAAGCAGTGAGATTAATATAATTTCTGTCTTCATCACACATATTCATTTAAATAAGTTCAATTAAAGGTCAGGCAGATAAGTTAGCAAAAATTGTAATCTCACTTATTAATAGATTGCTGCTTTTGGGTAGCATTCTGTGCTTCCAAATATTTAAAATAATGTGCTTTAAGAATTAACTATACCAGGTACCCATAGTGAAGATTTTTTTGGGATTTTTATCTTCATAAATGACCCACACATAATGCAATACATTGACCCCCCATATCCAATGATGTATCTCTGGGTTTCAAATTATAGCACCAGCTACAGTTTTATAACCTTGCTTTGGAAAAGACATACAAAACCCCAGTGAACTAAGACCACCCTTTCCAATTTACACCTATAAAGCACAAAAGCTTTCAAGACTACAAAGCAAAAGTAGAATGTATTATTATTTTCTTTAGCTTATCAAATACACACAATTAAAAATTCTCCCTTCAAAGTTAGCACAACAATATACCTGTTTTGGGAAATGTAGCCACTCTTCAGGAATGCCACACAGCTGACAGTCTCCTGGGATTTTCTCAGATGGTGGACTTACTCCATTTTCCATCACTGAAGCTGAACCTGTAATCATCTTCCTCACAAGTTCATGATTCATGTCAACATGAAAATCTGCTGACACCTTACGACCCTCTCGAATATCAAAGAGAGTGATGGTGATGAAAAAGGGTTCAATCTAAAATGAAATAAATATTTTCAATCACTTGCAAAGATGAATTGTAGCAGGGACTCTCCTGACATTTGGTTATGTCTTTTGCAGCTGGAACCCATTTTTCCATTATAATCCTGTTCTCTTGACCCTAAAGACTCTTTCATAAACTAAAGACACTTGCTGCAGAAACTATAAAAAATAGAAAAGGTTCCCACTGTGATATGCAGTTTTAATGTCTTAAGCAAATTACTGAAGAGATGCAACACACATTTACAGTTCAGTGATTCTGCATTCACAGATCAATAAGGAAGGCTGCCACCTGACCTGAACAATAAGCAAGCATCTCAGCAGCACATGGCAATTAAAAGATTCCACTTTCTTTAAAGAAGATGAATTTTATGGATTCCATCTGTACCATATCAATACTTACAATTTTATTCAAAAACAACAAACATTTTTTCTTTTCTTAATATCTGTAAATATGTTGTCCTCTGGCAAAATGAAGTCACTACAAACAGAATGCCATTGCAAACAAATGTTCTCAACTTTTAAACTTACTGGCTACCTGAAGAAAATAGTCAGTCAGTCAGTCAGACAGACAGATAGATAGATAGGTCTCAGTTTTTCTAAAATACTGACAGATTTGAATAATAAGACTTCAATTACATTGGTAACTGGACCAGTTTCATCATCTGTCACACAGCCTTGAAGTGTCATCTGTAGTGATTTACAGCATAACAAAATTCTTTTTCCAACTTTTTCTTCAAAAGGTTTTGTTGTGCTTTCATTTACAGCAAAATCAGACTTCTGTGCTTTGGATATCTTTAAAGGAAGAACAAAAAGAAACATATTAAAATAAGATGGAAATAAATTAATTGTGGTGCCTAACAAAAAACGATATGAAAATACTTTCCAATAGTGGACCCACCCTAACAATGTACAGTTTTTATTAGATTCATCAAGTTCTGTAAATTGTTATCAGAACATATTCATGCATCTATTCATTCATTTTTTGAACCTGCTTATTCTATCTCCAGCCTAAAGTACAGACTATCACAAAACAATCAAGAGCAGGATTTAATCATGGATGGAGTTATCTTAGAGTAAACTCACACACGAATCCACAATCATTTAATATGCCAAGACATGTCAGAAAAGAACCGCAGAC